>NC_059208.1:46530138-46752638 GCF_020615455.1 Coregonus clupeaformis
TTCACTGGTTGCCCTTTTCTTGTGGCAACAGGTCACAAATCTTGCAGCTGTGATGGCACACTGTGGATTTTCACCCAGTTGATAAGGGAGTTTATCAAAATTGGGTTTGTTTTCGAATTCTTTGTGGATCGCTGTAATCTGAGGGAAATATGTGTCTCTAATATGGTCATACATTTGGCAGGAGGTTAGGAAGTGCCGCTCAGTTTCCACCTCATTTTGTGGGCAGTGTGCACATAGCCTGTCTTCTCTTGAGAGCCAGGTCTGCCTACGGCGGCCTTTCTCAATAGCAAGGCTATGCTCACTGAGTCTGTACATAGTCAAAGCTTTCCTTAAGTTTGGGTCAGTCACAGTGGTCAGGTATTCTGCCACTGTGTACTCTCTGTTTAGGGCCAAATAGCATTCTAGTTTGCTCTGTTTATTTGTTTGTTCTTTCCAATGTGTCAAGTAATTCTCTTTTTGTTTTCTCATGATTTGGTTGGGTCTAATTGTGTTGTTGTTGTTGTTGTTGTTGTCCTGGGGCTGTGTGGGGTCTGTTTGTGTTTGTGAACAGAGCCCCAGGACAAGCTTACTTAGGGGACTCTTCTCCAAGTTCATCTCTCTGTAGGTGATGGCTTTGTTATGGAAGGTTTGGGAATCGCTTCCTTTTAAGTGGTTATAGAATTTAACGGCTCTTTTCTGGATTTTGATAATTAGCGGGTATTGGCCTAATTCTGCTCTGCATGCATTATTTGGTGTTTTACGTTGTACACGGAGGATGTTTTTGCAGAATTCTGCATGCAGAGTCTCAATTTGGTGTTTGTCCCATTTTGTGAATTCTTGGTTGGTGAGCGGACCCCAGACCTCAGAACCATAAAGGGCAATGGGTTCTATAACTGATTCAAGTATTTTTAGCCAGATCCTAATTGGTATGGCAAATTTTATGTTCCTTTTGATGGCATAGAAGGCCCTTCTTGCCTTGTCTCTCAGATCGTTCACAGCTTTGTGGAAGTTACCTGTGGCGCTGATGTTTAGGCCGAGGTATGTATAGTTTTTTGTGTGCTCTAGGGCAACGGTGTCTAGATGGAATTTGTATTTGTGGCCCTGGCAACTGGACCTTTTTTGGAACACCATTATTTTTGTCTTACTGAGATTTACTGTCAGGGCCCAGGTCTGACAGAATCTGTGCAGAAGATCTAGGTGCTGCTGTAGGCCCTCCTTGGTGGTGACAGAAGCACCAGATCATCAGCAAACAGAAGACATTTGACTTCAGATTCTAGTAGGGTGAGGCCGGGTGCTGCAGACTGTTCTAGTGCCCTCGCCAATTCGTTGATATATATGTTGAAGAGGGTGGGGCTTAAACTGCATCCCTGTCTCACCCCACGGCCCTGTGGAAAGAAATGTGTGTGTTTTTTGCCCATTTTAACCGCACACTTGTTGTTTGTGTACATGGATTTTATAATGTCGTATGTTTTTCCCCCAACCCCACTTTCCATCAATTTGTATAGCAGACCTTCATGCCAAATTGAGTCAAAAGCTTTTTTGAAATCAACAAAGCATGAGAAGACTTTGCCTTTGTTTTGGTTTGTTTGTTTGTCAATTAGGGTGTGCAGGGTGAATACGTGGTCTGTCGTACGGTAATTTGGTAAAAAGCCAATTTGACATTTGCTCAGTACATTGTTTTCACTGAGGAAATGAACTAGTCTGCTCTCTCTCTCTCTCTCTCTCTCTCTCTCTCTCTCTCTCTCTCTCTCTCTCTCTCTCTCTCTCTCTCTTTCTCTTGTCTCTGTCTGCTGAGTATTGGCAAGTGTGGCCCCAATGTGTGGTCTGTGACCAGGTGAGCTTTGGCAATGGTCTTCGTGTGTGTCAGTGTGAGCTGGCAAAGCATTCCGACCATTGGAGCCGTAGCATGTGTGTGTATGTGTTGGCATTATGTTGACCAGGTGGGTGTTACTGTGTGTAGCAGAGCAGCAAGGATCAGTCTGTTCATCCCAGTCCCCCTTTTCACCTCTCCTATTCCCCCTCCTCATCTTCCCCGCCACCTATTTCCTCCCATCTCCCCGTCTCCCCTATCCTGTCCTGCCTCCCTCTTCAACTGATCATTCATCAAAAAAGTGGTCAGACTTTTTCAAACATAAAAAATGGTCTTTAAAATATGTGTATATGTATATGTAATGACAGTGCATTCGGAAAGTATTCAGTCCCCTTTACTTTTTCCACATTTTGTTACATTACAGCCTTATTTTAAAATGGATTAAATACAAATATTTCCTCTTCAATCTACACACAATACCCCATAACGACAAAGTGAAAACAGGTTTTTAGAAATTTGGGCAAATGTATAAAAAATAATTTAAAAAAACACCTTATTTACATAAGTATTCAGACCCTTTGCTATGAGACTCAATATTGAGCTCAGGTGCATCCTGTTTCCATTGATCATCCTTGAGATGTTTCTACAACTTGATTGGAGTCCCCCTGTGGTAAATTCAATTTATTGGACATGATTTGGAAAGGCACACACCTGTCTATATAAGGTCCCACAGTTGACAGTGCATGGGGAAGGGTACTAAAACATTTCTGCAGCATTGAAGGTCCCCAAGAACACAGTGGCCTCCATCATTCTTAAATGGAAGAAGTTTGGAAGCACCAAGACTCTTCCTAGAGCTGGCCACCCGGCCAAACTGAGCAATCGGAGAGAAGGGCCTTGGTCAGGGAGGTGACCAAGAACCCGATGGTCACTCTGACTGAGTTCCAGAGTTCCTCTGTGGAGATGGGAGAACATTCCAGAAGGACAACCATCTCTGCAGCACTCCACCAATCAGGCCTTTATGGTAGAGTGGCCAGACGGAAGCCACTCCTCAGTAAAAGGCACATGACAGCCCGCTTGGAGTTTGAAAAAGGCACCTAAAGGACTCCTAGACCATGAGAAAGAAGATTATCTGGTCTGATGAAACCAAGATTGAACTCATTGGCCTGAACAGCAGGCATCACTATTGGAAGAAACCTGGCACCATCCCTACGGTGAAGCATGGTGGTGGCAGCATCATGCTTTGGGGATGTTTTTCAGCGGCAGGGACTGGGAGACTACTCAGGATCGAGGGAAATATGAACAGAGCCAAGTACAGAGAGACCCTTGATGAAATCCTGCTCCAGAGCGCTCGGGACCTCAGACTGGGACGAAGGTTCACCTTCCAACAGGACAACAACCCTAAGCACACATCCAAGACAATGCAGGAGTGGCTTCCAGACAAGTTTCTGAATGTTCTTGAGTGGCCCAATCAGAGCCCGGACTTGAACCCGATCGAACATTTCTGTAAAGACCTGAAAATAGCTGTGCAGCGACCGTCCCCATCCAACCTGACAGAGCTTGAGAGGATCTGCGGAGAAGAATGGGTGTGCCAAGCTCGTAGCGTCATACCCAAGAAAACTCAATGCTGTAATTGCTGCCAAAGGTGCTTCAACAAAGTATTGAGTAAAGGGTCGGAATACTTATGTAAATGTTATATTTCAGTGTTTTATTTGTAATACATTTGCAAAAATGTCGCCAAAACTATTTTTGCTTTGTCATTATGGGGTATTGTGTTTAGATTGATGAGGGAAAAAAAAAACAATTTAATCAATTTTAGAATAAGACTGCAACACACAAAGTGTGGAAAAAGTCAAGGGGTCAACATACTTTCCGAAGGCACTGTATTTCCATTCCTTTTTCAAAACCGGTGTCTGTTACCTTCAGACGAGTCCTGTGACACTTGTGGGTGTCGTAGAGCTAAACAGAGAACACCACAGTGTTCGTGAGATACTATGGTGTCACAGGACTCTCCCCTTTCCACATTAGCCCAAACGGTTTAGACGCTACAAACAGAAGTTGGCACATCGACGGTACCGACTTCAGACGAGTCCCCTGACACTTGTGGGGGTCGTAGGGCAAAACAGTTTTCCAGGTCAAACCGTTCGGATGCTACAGACGTTTTCATGAGAAGATCGATTTCCAGGATATCTCATGGTCTGACAAACAATGCTCTGGCTCAGCCACCTTTCACCGCAGATGCGGAAGTGCGACATCGACAGATGCTGTGGATTGAGAAGCATCCAACAAAATACAATGATGGGGATTGTCTTTTGTTTGTTACTTAAATTGATGCACCAGTGCATCGACTCTAGGGGGTTTAAAAGGAGTAGGGAGAGATACAAATACACTTGATATACTGGAGATTAGTTTCTAAGATCCCGGGTTCTCTCCTTGCCTCCCCTCTGTGAAAGCCTCTATTGCATGTCAATCAAATCAACATCTATTCTGGATTAATAGCAACCAAGGCTCGAGGCTCTAGCTCTTGACAAGGTAGTAATACATCCCTGGCTTAGTAATACATCCCTGGCTCATTGTTTTCACCCTGGGAAGAAATGTACTTATTAATAAATGGCATCTCCGATTTCTGCAAGTTCTGCAACAGTGTGCTACAGTGCATTTGGGAAGATCAATAGCGCTGTATATTTTTTTACGACCCCAGCCTGGTGAAAGGATATTTTTCTGAAAAGTTGTCATATCACGGTTTGAATGGAATCTAGCTTCACTGTTAATGTCACCGTGTTTCATTAAGGGACATCTTTGGGGAGGCTGTAATGTAACAAAATGTGGAAAAAGACAAGAGGTCTGAATACTTTCCGAATGTACTGTTAATAGTGCTAGTCTTACCAATTGAGTTCCCATGAACTAGCCTGTAAAAGCAGAGTGAGCTCAAAGACAAGTGAGCAGATACACACAGCAACCAGACCTTCCATTATGTATCACACACTTCTCATAGGAAGTGCAATGACCAAAATGATGAACAAACATCACACAGAGCTTTAGAGTAAATGGAAAAACAACATCCCACAGGATGGTACAGCACATCGCTCAGGCAAAAACACATACTGGGGTGTGATGAACAGATCAAACAACTCAGAACTTGGAGGAAATGCTGGGGCGAGTCCAACTGTTGCTTCGTACATCCTACAGAACATGGAAACACTGGAGATGGAGTCCAACTGTTGCTTCGTACATTCTACAGAACATGGAAACACTGGAGATGGAGTCCAACTGTTGCTTCGTACATTCTACAGAACATGTCAACATCACCCATTCATATTAATCACTCATCAATCAATTAATCAATCAATCAATAAATCAGTCAACCAATCAACCAATCAATCAATAAATTACTCAATCTGATCAATCAATTATTTGTACTTTCGCTCCAGGAAAATATTCTGGGTCAAATGCTAGCTAGTCAAATTTGCTTGAATTGCTAGTTAGATGGAGAAAATAAGACTTTTAGGTTACTTGTAGGCAGCAATCGTAGGCATTCAAGTTGCCAAGCGAACAGTCGTCACTACATACAATTTAGCCATCACAGTGCACAGCACTGAGCCATTCAAGTTACCTATAGCGAACATATTTTATACTGTGCTACACGTTATAGCGTCATCAGCACAGTGTAGTATACAGCTGCACTGGAGCCATTCACACACAGGCCTGTAACTAGGTCAGGCTCCTCACTGCCTCAACAATCTATTAATATCATCAAAAATGCATCATACCAGCCAGGGTTCTCACTGAGACCCTACACTTACTATTCCCCCTAGTCTCCTCCCTGACTCTTACATGCAGTATATATAAAATATATAAATATATCTTTCTGTGATTTATCCCCAAAGGATCTGTCCATTCAAAGTGTTAGAGTTTGAGAGGCTCCTTGACAAGGAACGTATCCCAGAGGGCTTTGCAAATCAGGGTCTGGAGGAGGAAGTGTCAAATGGTGTTTTCCCTTTTTTTTGCGTTCTGCCCAATTCAGGAAGTGTTTATCCTCTTAAAAGAAGGTGCTATCTAGAACCTTAAAGGGTTCTTAGGCTGTGCCCACAGGAAAACCCTTTGAAGAACCCCTTTTTGGTTCCAGGTAGAACCCTTTTGGTTCCAGGTAGAACCCTATTGGGGTCCATGTAGAACCCTTTCCCCAGAGGGTTCTACATGGAACCCAAAATAGTTATTCCTGGAACCAAAAAGGGTTCTACCTGGAACCAAAAAGGGTTCTCCCATGGGGGTAAGAGTGTACCTTCCATCACCTGCCTGGCGGGACCTAATGTTTGTCTGAGCGTCAGTTGAGACGCAATCCAGTGATTAGAACACGTGTCATCATTGGAAAACTGCTCAGAAGAGGGAAGCGGGAATGTTTGGATCATCTGCTGGCTTTCATCTGGTATTGAAGCTTCCTTTTATAATGTTGAGAACCTTTGAAAACCACATCCAGGAAATGCTTTTTAAAAGGAGGGAATCAGCCCCAGCATAGTAAACTATAGAGGATTACCTGCTTAGCTCAACCAGTTCACACACATTCTGTATGGAGTTTACATGAGCTAGCAAACCATGTGTAGTTCATAGATGTGTTTATCAAACGTTATTGGGACAATAGCAGGTATTAGCTTAATGCTCAGGACAAACATGGAATCACTCCAACAGCTACATCAATATGTTTCTCTGGGAGCTGGATCAAGCATTAATCTAGCAGAACTGTGTGCATTAAAATCCCCAATAGGTTATGCAAATGATCCCGAGTGGCACAGCGGTCTAAGGCACTGCATCTCAGTGCTTGAGGCATCACTACAGACCCCCTGGTTCGATTCCAGGCTGTATCACAACCGGCCGTGATTGGGAGTCCCATAGGGTGGCGCACAATTGGCCCAGCATCGTCCGGGTTTGGCCGTCATTGTAAATAAGAATTTGTTCTTAACTGACTTGCCTAGTTAAATAAAGGTAAAATACATAAAATATAAGCTGTAGATAGAGAAGATTATTTCATTACAGATTCTCATGTTTTACTTCATGGTGCTATAACAGATGACAGATTTGCCTGTGAGAAGGAAAATCTAATGAGCAGAACTTATTAGCTTTGCCTATGACAAATGAGGACAATGTTACCAAACTCATACAACATGTATTGTAAGTGTTGACCCAACTCAGTTGAAGTACTTTTTTTATAGAATGGTGAATGTATACATCTTAGATCATTACATTGAAACAGGCACCTTCCACTTGTATGTCTAACAGACAGAGGGGACAGTAATTGTGGCTAGGTCATTATAAAGCTATATCACACTGCATGTGCTAAAAGTACATCAAGCCTCACAAATTACAAGTGTGAGAATGAGGAATCGGTGTGACACAACAAACTAAAAGGAACATTTTATATTTTACAGTCCTATTTCGGCTAGTATTTACCAGAGTTTTCTAACATAATATGTTGTATGCAGCATGGATAGTTTTTGGTTCTTAGTTCCACAAATTAAGTACAGTTGATAACTATGTGGTATAAAACATGCAGGTGAGGCTTTTGTCAATGAATCCCAAAGAAACACAACAACAAATGTATTGGGCATGACAGCATGTGATTACCATTGTACTGTACACTGTATGCTTGGACAATTAAGCATCAGGGAAATAGTGGACTTGAGTAGAAAGCAAATCCAACCAATACATTTATCCTCTCCAATACATTTATCCTCTCCAATACATTTATCCTCTCCAATACATTTCATGAATAGCTTCTCCAAGCTGTCCAGTACATGTGAGTGGACCATCATCGTGTACTAACAATGTTAACATCCAAAACCTTGTGCCCGATGAACAAACAGTACTATTTGGGACTGTTGAAATACTCTGCCTAAAGTTTGTCTGATAGAGCTTTGCTATGACGACAGGTGTTTGATGTCTATAGCTCTCATGTTGCCAGATGGATGTTCACAGAGGGAATGGGACCGTTGATCACTCTGTAATAGTCAACTCCATTACCTTATGTTAGAGAGGCATTCTCAGCTCTAAGTCATTTGTCACAGAGGTCAGAATAATAAATATCCCAGATATGAGACCCTTTGGGCAAGAGTTGCACTGTTCTCAACTTAGTGCTTAAGATGTAATATTGGGAAAGTAAGTGGGTTTCTTAGAGTTTATCTCTTGTTGTCTCTCTCTAAGCCTCTCCCCACCTTATGAGTGTGTTTGTGCGTGTGTGTGTGCTTTAAGGCCTAAACAAACAAACTCTGTCTCTCACACTCACACTCTCGCACACTCTCGCACACTCTCGCACACGCACACACACACACACACACACACACACACACACACACACACACACACACACACACACACACACACACACACACACACACACACACACACACACACACACACACACACACACACACACACACCAACACACACCTACCTATTGTGATTGCTGTCCTGGTCCCGGCCTAATTTGCAATTAAACAGCGCTCACAAAGCAATCAGGCGGCAGCCAGGACAGCTGCGGCGGAGGGAAAATTAGCTTGTTTATAGTTTCACAAGCTTTAACTTTCAAATCTATTTTAGAGGAGAGACATCAGAGCGAGCTAGATGGAACCATTGTGTTTTTTTCAGGACTTGATTGGGCCTAAGAGGTGCTTTTCTATGCTAAAGATCGCTGTATTGTATGAGTATGTGTGTGTGTGTGTGTTGAGAGGGAGGGTATGTTACCCCATACAGTGTATTTATTCTCGCATCCTGTTCTGATCAGCATTTTAGCTCTTACTCATTTCTTTGAAGTTTCTTTTAATTGTGTTGCCCGGATGGGGGATAATTAGGAAACATTCATTAAACGCAGGCTTTAGCAGCATCAATTCTTAGTCACAAAGAAGCTATTAAGAGGAGAAGCTGCACATCACTGCGCTAAAGTTAGATACAGTACCGCTCTCTCTCTCTCTCTCTCTCTCTCTCTCTCTCTCTCTCTCTCTCAATGTGGGTTATATGCTAAAGTTAGATGACTCTCTCCCTTATGATGATGCATTACATTTGGACGTCATCTCGGCCCCGTCATTAGTTGCAACGTACTCAGGTTAGATTAGCACATTGAATGCATGACTTACTGAATTCATCAATTAATCCCCGAGTTGATTGAAGCACCAGTGTCCCCATCAAAATCTGTCAGTTTAAGCTAGAGATATCCGGGGTTTTTTTGCATTGGATGCGTCTCAATCCACCACATCCTCTAGTGTCGCACTTCCACTTCCACATCTGCGGTGAAAGGTGGCAGAGCTAGAGAGGTGTGTGTCAGACAATGAGACATCTCGAAAATCAGTTTTCTCACGAAAATGTCTGTAGCGTCCGAACGGTTTGACCTACAAACTATTATACGTCTTAGACTCGAAGGAATTAATTAATTAATTAATCGGATCAATCAATAAACCAATCAATCAATCTACAATCTCCCTATATTTCTGGATGGAAAGATAGATTGGAGTCATTAGATGGCCAGGCTGTTCCGGCTTCTCTCATGACATCTGTTATTGAGTGTAATGGTTTAGGCCAGGGTTCTTCAATTCCGGTCCTGGAGGGCCGAAACACCTCTGTTTTTCATCCTCTGCTTCTAATCAGGGCCTAATTCAGACCTGGGACACCGGGTGAGTGCAATTAACTACCAGGTAGAAATAAAAAACAGAAGTGTTTCGGCCTTCCAGGACCGGAATTGAAGAACCCTGGTTTAGGCTCTATGCCCATTGTACCTCTAAAATCCGGAACCTGCTGAATCACGTTTGCTATATTTGATGTAATGTGCTTTGAAAGTCCCTTTTCACTGCTCCTCTTGCCAAAGCAGTGATTTGCTAGTCACTGGCACATAAAAAGACACATGCTCTGAAACACTTTGAAAATACATTATTTGATTATTTGAGGGAGTTTAGATGTCTTCCTGATACACATAGCCTCTGATGAAGAAATCATTAGGTCAAAAGATCCAAAGCTACTGTCATCTGCTTCTGAGGATACCTTCGACTGATCAGAGATCAGTCTCTTCTCCCACGTCACTTTGATATTCTTGTTTCAGCTTGTTCATTGTATATTTCTCTGGTGGGGAGGGACTGAGAAAGAGCTGGGACCGAATGTGAGCTGATTATTTAATTATTCCATGGCCATATTGTTTTTTTCCCTATTGGCAGATTTTTTTTTTTGCTGAAATACTTTTGTCTTCATTTGTGTAGGGCTTTTACAATAGACAAAATACTAATGTATTAGCCGTTTATTATGCACAATACAAATAAAAAGAATGTCCCTGCCTACCAGCTTAGATCAACAAACACAGGCTATGTGGTTTGACATATCAGCCTGCGGTGGATGACATTTTAATCTCTGGATGTCTATGTGGGTTTATGCGGGTGTTTTACATGGCTTTCAAATTGATGTAGTCCCTATACATATCAAAGACTATGCATCAACATCTCTCCAAGGCAGTGTGCTATTTCAAATCTCACATCAGCTTCAGTAATGCCTTGGCTATTAGTGGCCCTGGGTCACGAGCGGTGGGGAGCGGAGGGTTTGTTGTCCTGGAACAAGGCAATCTATATTGAAAACACCAGGCAAGGCAGAGCAAACTAGTGGCTAACTCGATGCAGCAATCAGTCCCATCCTCTGGCTTTTGGTGTTAGAGTGGCTAAAAATCTAATTTCCTGTTTCACACCTCCACCGTGGCAATGTCGAGATACCAATTCTGACATCAAACGGCGTCCTCTGGGGCACGACTACACCGGACGAATGAAATGAGTGGAACAACAACAACAGCCACCACCTAAAAAGAAGAATGTCCAGGACAACATGTATTTTAGAATGTGATTGGAGTCCCTGTCTTATTTTAGTTTTTATGGGTTTATTTGGCAAAGAGTTATCAACCAGGGAGTCGCTGGGCTTAAATTATAGGCTACAGCTGCTGATCAAAGATATTCCTGGTCAGGTCACATGATATCAGGAAAAACTCATTACCACAGAAAGTTTCTCATAACTTATTTCACAATAAGCAAAATATAAAAGCAGATAAAAGATTAATCAAAAACACACATAAAAAGCACAAGAAAACATTAGGAACTTGTGTATGAACCAATTTAATACATAAAAAATGCATACAAAAGGCAAACAATCAACATGTCACAGACCGCAACTCCTTGAGCGACAACACGAGCTGAAGTGGGTTGTATAATCAGCCGTGATTGCATGGAGACGGCATTACAGCTTGCTCTGTAAGCGAAGAGAGATAAGATGTCAGTGTAATGGGGAACAGTTAGTGTTAATATATTTAGATTAACAGTTGAAGTATTCAAGATCAAGGTAAATTACATCAAACTCAAATCAAATTTTTTTTGCCACATGCGCCGAATACAACAGGTGTAGACCTTTCAGTGAAATGCTTACTTACAAGCCCTTAACCAACAATGCAGTAAAAAATAAAGAAATAAAAAAAGTGTTAATTAAAAAATATATAACAAAAATTTTAAAATAACAGTTGTGAGGCTGTATACAGGTGGTACCGGTACAGAGTCAATGTGCGGAGGCACTGGTTAGTCGAGGTAATTGAGGTAATATGCACATGTGGGTAGAGTTAAAGTCACTATACATAGATAATAAACAGAGTAGAAGCAGCGTAAAAGTGGGGGTGGGGAGGCAATGCAAATAGTCCGGTAGCCATGATTAGCTGTTCAACAGTCTTGTGGCTTGGGGGTAGAAGCTGTTAGGAAGCGTTTTGGACCTAGACTTGGCGCTCCTGTACCGCTTGCCGTGCGGTAGCAGAGAGAACAGTCAAAGACTAGGGTGGCTGGAGTCTTTGACAATTTTTAGGGCGTTCTTCTGACACCACCTGGTATAGAGGTCCTGGATGACAGGAAGCTTGGCCCCAGTGATGTACTGGGCCTTACGCACTACCTTCTGTAGTGCCTTGCGGTCGGAGGCTGAATAGTTGCCATACCAGGCGGTGATGCAACCAGACAGGATGCTCTCGATGGTGCAGCTGTTTAACTTTTTGAGGATCTGAGGACCCATGCCAAATCTTTTCAGTCTCCTGAGGGGGAATAGGCTTTGTCGTGCCCTCTTCACGACTGTCTTGGTGTGTTTGGACCGTGATAGTTTGTTGGTGATGTGGACACCAAGGAACTTGAAGCTCTCATCCTGTTCCACTACAGCCCCATCGATGAGAATGTGGGCGTGCTCAGTCCTCCTTTTTTTCGTGTAGTCCACAATCATCTCCTTTGTCTTGATCACGTTGAGGGAGAGGTTGTTATCCTGGTACCACACGGCCAGCTTAGTGATGAGCTTTGAGGGCACTGTGTTGAACGCTGAGCTGTAGTCAATGAATAGCATTCTCACATAGGTGTTCCTCTTGTTCAGGTGGGAAAGGGCAGTGTGGAGTGCAATAGAGATTGCATCATCTGTGGATCTGTTGGGGCGGTGTGCAAATTGGTGTGGGTATAGGGTTTCTGGGATAATGGTGTTGATGTGAGCCATGACCAGCTTTTCAAAGCACTTCATGGCTACTGACGTGAGTGCTACGGGTTGGTAGTCATTTAGGCAGGTTATCTTAGTGTTCTTGGGCACATGGACTATGGTGGTCTGCTTGAAACATGTTGGTAGTACAGACTCAGTCAGGGACATGTTGAAAATGTCAGTGAAGAGTACACGTCCTGGTATCTGTCTGGCCCTGAGGCCTTGTGAATGTTGACCTGTTTAAAAGTCTTACTCACATCGGCTACGGAGAGCGTGATCACATAGTCATCTTGAATAGCTGATGCTCTCATGCATGCTTCAGTGTTGCTTGCCTCGAAGTGAGCATAGAAGTGATTTAGCTCATCTGGTAGGCTTGTGTCACTGGGAAGCTTGCGGCTGTGCTTCCCTTTGTAGTCCCGTGTAGCTCAGTTAGTAGAGCATGGTGCTTGCAACACGTGGGTTCGATTCCCACGGTGGGCCAGTATGAAAAAAAAAAAAATGTATGCACTCACTAACTGTAAGTCCCTCTGGATAAGAGCGTCTGCTAAATGACTAAAATGTAGTTTGTAATAGTTTTCAAGCCCTGCCACATCCGACAAGCATCGGAGACGGTTTAGTACGATTCAATACGGGATTTCTTATAAGCGTCCGGGTTAGAGTCCCGCTCCTTGAAAGCGGGAGCTCTACCCTTTAGCTCAGTGCAGATGTTGCATGTAATCCATGGCTTCTGGTTGGGGTATGTACGTACGGTCACTGTGGGGACGACGTCATCGATGTGCTTATTGATGAAGCCAGTGACTGATGTGGTGTGCTCCTCAATGCTATTGGAAGAATCCCGGAACATATTCCAGTCTGTGCTAGCAAAACAGTCCTGTAGCTTAGCATCTGCGTCATCTGACCACTTCCTTATTAACCGAGTCACTTGTGCTTCCTGCTTTAGTTTTTGCTTATAAGCAGGAGGATAGAGTTATGGTCAGATTTGCCAAATGTAAGGCGAGGGAGAGCTTTGTACGCGTCTCTGTGTGTGGAGTAAAGGTGGTCTAGAGTTTTCTTTTTCCTCTGGTTGCACATAAATGTATGTGAATGATGATCACAGTCTAATTTTATGATGCCGACTGCAGTAGATGATATCTGGAGATGAATGTAAAAGTACCAGCCGAATGAACGTATGTAACAAAAGATGCAGCTAATGTAGGGGGAAGAAAGTAGCGCTCAAGCTAAATGTATGGAAAAAGAGTTTGAAGTGGCTTATGTTCAGAGACTGAAGAAGGTCAGTTGGTTTGAATCCCTTTTAAACTATAACATCAACGTTTATTATAGGAAGGACATTTTCCTCTGTTTGTGCATGTAATAAAATGAGGTAGAGAAAAGATGCAGTGCGACTTCAGAACAGAATTAGATAAGGTACGTGTTAGAGTTAATGTAAGGTTAAAGTAGCTAATATTTGAAAGTAGGGATGAGCAAGTTTACTTGAATATCTGGATATCTGAATGGATTTTAGTGTTCAATTACTTAAGTGAGTGTTCATTTATTCCTATTTTAACATTGCAAATGTTCTGTTTAAATTTTACCTAAAATGATATGCCATGACATTTTAAAGTCTTAAATTAATAAAACAACAAACTTTTGAATGTAGTTTTTATAATGGTATATTGAGCTACTGAGTTTCTGCTGTACTACTGCTGTGAATGTAGGCCTCCAGGCTACCCTGACATCGGTAGGCTATTTTCCCAACTTCAAATAGCAATTACAGGTGCTGTCCTAACAGAGTTTCCACAATACCTGACACAGATTAATGCAAAACACTCACCAGAAAACATTTTTGTAACAGAATCAGTTCTATCATGTTGAAAATCAGACGTCTCTTTCGTTGTTGCTACTAGCCAAACCACCGGAGAAAAGCACCCTGTTCGCTGTTTACCTCTGTCTTGAGCATTTGCGTCATTCTGATTGGTCGAGAGTCATAGCAATGTTTTTTTTTTTTTCACTATCAAGATATCTTAACAAATGTCATGACATTATTCTAAGAGTAAAATAATTCCAAATACCCATCCCTGTCTAAAATAATACATTAGATAACAGCTGCCAGATATACATGAGTATAGGAGAAAAGATCAGTATGGCATGGAAATAATAATCTTGTCATCAACCAATAGGATATAACCGAAGATAATGAGAAGTGCTTCTATGTGTCTGAGGTAGATGGCAGGTACATGCAGCATTTCCTTGTTGCCCTGGATCTTCTGAATAGAAAAAGGTATGTCAGAGGCGACGTGTATGCGGTGAGTGAAGTCAAGCGCAGGACACAGAGATAATAGCAGACGTACTTTACTAATAGTAAAGAACATTCAAAACCAAAACCTCCTAACAGGGAGGAAAACAAATACACGTATACGACAAACAGAAATGCCGATACAGCCTAGACACAAAACAATAACACACAATACCAAACGAGAGACATGGGTAAATATAGGGACTACAATCAAACATAATAGCGAACAGGTGTAACCACTCAAGACAGAACAAGACAAACACCGAAACATTGATCGGCAGTAGCTAGTACTCCGGGGACGACGAACGCCGAAGCCTGCCCGAGCAAGGAGGAGGAGCAGCCTCGGCAGAATCCGTGACAAGGTATGACACTTGTAACGCAGTGTAAAGATAAAAACTGTGAGAAATCTAATAATGTAAAAAAAGAAACCAAAAAGAAAACGCCCTATTAAGTGACTTCCTCTACGTTTGGCTAATCAGCTTCAGGAGGTTTGTATAGGAAGGGACCCACAGGGGACAGACCACCTTGACTTGACATTCAGACACCCGTCTGTGACACTTGTTTCTGAAGCCTTCCAGAACAATAACACCCTCTCGTCTAATGAAGTGAGGAAGAGCGGCATTCCGGGGAAAAGCGGTTTTCCGAGCGTCACTCTCACAGTCCAGTACATAGGAGTTGTTTTAGGGGAATTTAGCCTTGACTTAAGCCTTAAACGACTATCCAATGAGAAAGAGTATTTCGCTCCTTTTCTCATTTTACTCATTCCATCCATTCTGTGTTGTCATTTTTTTTAGCTTCTCCGTTATTTGAACAACAATCAAATCAGAGCTGGAAACCATTACTTTTATTATTTCATTGCCCTTATCTTCTTCCTCTGTGCCTTAGTTATAAAACCCAGAAACTATTGAGATGGAAACAGTACTTTTTATCCTTTACTTTTTCTACTCTTTATTTTATTTTGGTCCTCTGTTTTTTGGAAAAGCAATCAATGAAATCAAATCAACTAGCGTATTTTATTTGTATTTTATTTTATTAAACAGGGGGGCCTTCCCCTCTCCTGTTTTATGTGTGCTAAGAAAGTTCCTGGTAGTGAGTCGGTGGCTGCTCCGCCCTGCAGACCCCTGTTGATGCAGAGTTACATTAATATAACCAATGTGGTTAGCTGAGATAAAGCACTTTAAAGAAGGTAAGAGGACAGACTCACTTTCTTCCTCCTCCCTTTCTCTCTCCCTCTCTACCTCCCTCTGTCTTTATCGTTTATTATTTCTTTGGAATGTGTTTGTGTTTTTGTTGGCAGGTGTGTGTGTGTGTATAAGTGTGTATTGTGTTTGAACCATTATGTGCGTTTCTGTGTGACTGTGTGACTGTGTGTGTGTGTATGTGTGTATGTGTGTATGTGTGTATGTGTGTATGTGTGTGTGTGTGTGTGTGTGCATGGGCATGCGTGCATAAGCGCCTGTCTGTGAGCGGTGTGTGTGTCTGCGTCAGCATCACAGAGCCCAAATCCTCCAAATCCGTCCCAGTGTGACTGTGCTGTTCCTGTCTGGCTGTTCTGTGTTCTCTGGAGATGGTTCCACACAGCAGCAGGCCTCCTGTCCTCCACAATGAGAACCCTGTGTGTGGTAGAGAATAGGTTTGGAACAGGACTAACACACACACCTCCCTACCTCTCTGTCGCTAGACACCAAGGCTCAGCGCCATTGGATTATCACAATTTGTGTGTGTGTGTATGTGTGTGTGCGTGTTAGTTGTGACAGTCAAAGCCTGGCAGTCTCTCTCTCTCTAAATCTGTCTGTGTTGTAACCAGATGCATTGTCTCAGATACAACTCCCTCCCTGTCTCACTGCTCTCACTACAACTCAGAGTAGACCATTACTGCAATGGTCAATTTGTATATGTATATGTTATCTATGTTATTAATGGTTCTTACTGAAGGTAAGTGTAGTGAATTCACAATGACCTTCCTACTTTTTCGAATGGTTTGAAAAGCTGTTTGTGTGTTAACACAGAATACCAAAGTGATTCGATTTTCCAAGTAAGCAGAAGAATAGCGGGCTATAGAAACAAGACATCAAATACATTTCTATATTTGCAGCTCAATACAGTCAGACTGTTGTCCCTCTCTCCTGTTGGTGTTCATATCATCCTCTCATTTCCTTTCCATTGTTGTCATGGCTAACATGATTACTGTGTGATTACCTTCTGTGAACACCTACACGGAACACACAACATAAAAAACTCAAAGTGATTAAGAAGAAAATGCAGCAAAATCACTCTTTGAGACGTTGCACGGAAATGAAGTAGATGTAGGTAAATATAATCAGTGTTGCTCATCCGTGAGGAGACTGTGAAATGCGTTGGTATTTAATCAAGCTTTTAAAAAATAAGTAGAGTGTGTCCCAACTACAACAAGTGTACTTTATAATTGCTAGTGACTTGTACAGTGTGTGGTCCTCTGTAGCTCAATTGGTAGAGCATGGAGCTTGTAACGCCAGGGTTGTGGGTTCGATCCCCGGGACCACCCATACGTAAAAATGTATGCACACATGACTGTAAGTCGCTTTGGATAAAAGCGTCTGCTAAATATTATATTATTTTTACAGTGAACACTACGTTATGTTTCTAGCTATACAGAGTGTATTTTGCAAGTAACACAATAAGTAAGGGAAGCATGGATGATGTAGTGAGAAAGTACAAGAACCACTCACTCACTCACTCACTATAACACCCCCCCCCACCACACACACACCCTTCCTGCCCTTTCCAGTCCTCATTACACGGCTCCATCATCCTATGGAGGAATCGGCCACCCAGAGATCAGAGGCCATCCCCAGAATATGACCTCTCTCTGGGGGTCCAAACTTCAATCACCCCCTGCCAGCTCCACATCCATCAAACCTCACAACATCTAACAGCTACAGCACCATTACTGAGATTGTAGTCATACAGATGGACACACATGCACAGGAACATTCTCTTGTATGGACATAAGAATATATACGTAGGTCATGCACATGTTGGCGCACACACAAACACTGGAGCACATACAAACGCTGGCACACACACATGCACACATGCACACGCACTTGCACATGCACACACACAAACAAAGTGTCTTGGGAGAAAGGGAACATGCATTACCGCACCTGTCTCTCCCCTGAGTTTATATTCCCCCTCCCTCGTAGTTATAGCCCTTAGAGACAGTGTGTGAAGCCTGTAGCTGGTTGGGCGAAACTCCCCCATGATTTAGATTCTGATCCCTCAGGTTAATCTCATAAACACTTAGGAAACCACTCATGCTTGTGGAGCCGCTCTGGCACAAAATGGCCACCGTGTATTACCCAGAGGGGGACTTAAAGGAGAAGTTTTCTTTTTTACAACTTCAATTTTTTTCCAAATCTCTATTTTTGATTTAATTGGCATGTTTTAGAAAGGTCTAGACACTTTTTTTGTGATTTCGCATGTTTTTGAGAAACTTACCCCAAACAGCAAATAATTTCCTCATCCTTGTTGTGTAGTATGCGGTCCCTGAAAAAGCAGGAACAAAGGCTCCAAAAACATCATTTTATTAATGGCAATGCTCTCAGTATAGTGATGCAGGTCTTTAGATGTTGTACACATGACATTGTGTAATTCCGAACTTTATCTGCAATGTTATATTCCATTTTATGTGTGTTGCGACTATAACAATTTACATCGAAAATGTAGATTTAGTCCTAAAAAATAAAATGTCTCCTTTAAAACTAGATAGATGATCTGGTACTATAGAGCACTTCACTTATACAAATGTTTTTATTAAAACATGATAAAACATGAACTTATGAAACAGCAACGCTAGAATGTATTTTGATTTGATTATACAGATTAATTGGGTGCAACAGACAGGTGTGATCTTGATCTGAGGAAAGCACTGTACAACTACATGAAGTACTTAGTTTCTGTGTTACTACAGGACTCAACTGTCACACTGCTTCATTAAATGCATTCAATGTATTCTATTAACTTTAAAGCGGCAATCAGAAATGGAAACAACAAAGCATCTTCCCTGCCCCTGTTTTGGTAAAAAGCTGAGGGATGGGGCTTAAGAAATGTAACCACTCTCAAATTCATAAACAGAGCTATGGATGCAAGGACTGACCATCCATGATATCAAAATAGAGACAATAAAAAAAATGTTTTTAGACTATATACTGTTTGTTTATGGTTTTTTTTACGAAACATTGGAGTAAAACAAGTTTATATTTTGGGTTCTGATCGGGTACGACAGTTGAACTAAGCTCATGAGGCATTTATAAGTTATATTTTTCAAGAATCAATCGGTTAATATATAAGTCCAAAAATGTATGGAGCAACTGCAGATTGACCCTTTTATATAACTATATGACACAAAACACGCAGGCTAGGCAAGTTACTGAATTAGCATAATTAAATCTGTTTTCTCTCAGCTTAGTAAATACACACACACACCTTCAGTGGCTTGTCTACCTGGAAGCAACTACTGCAGCTCATTTGCATCAAGACCACACAGGTGGCCCAGTCGATGCCTGAATGAATCTGTGACGAGAGCCAATAAGAGAATAGAGGCCTGTGAGTGTCGGAGCATTGTTGTTGTTTAAACGTTTTTTTCAACGTCCAACAAACAATGACTAGAGCGCTCTCCACGTTCCCCCTGTGTCTATTGATCTGCTAATTGCACTCTTTAGGTGTAAACATGGATCAATGCTATGGTGGCACTACAAAAGCTGCAAACACACCATAAATTAAGCCAAGCCCCTGGTGGGACAGACAAAAGCTACAGAGGGCCGTGTGTGAGAGGGAGACGAGAGACTCAGATGGGATGTTTTATCTCAGGGGAAAAACTAATGAGAGAGAGACCGAGAGAGAGAAAGAAGGAGAGAGAGAGAGAGAGAGAGAGAGAGAGAGAGAGAGAGAGAGAGAGAGAGAGAGAGAGAGAGAGAGAGAGAGAGAGAGAGAGAGAGAGAGAGAGAGAGAGAGAGAGAGAGAGAGAGAGAAAGATGGAGCGAGAGAGAGAAAGATGGAGCGAGAGAGAGAGAGAGAGAAAGATGGAGCGAGAGAGAGAGAGAGAGAAAGATGGAGCGAGAGAGAGAGAGAGAGAGAGAGAGAGAGAGAGAGAGAAAATATGTGCCATGTTGTGTATGTCAAGCAATCATGATTGATATGTAAGGTACTGTATTTATTTTAGACGTTAGAGGGCAGGAAATTATGTTGTATTTATGTTTTATTGTCACGGATAGGTGCAGGGAAATGTGTTGTTTTACGGGGTCAGTCATAGTAGTACGGCACCCCTGGAGCATATTAGGGTTAAGTGCCATGCTCAAGGACACATCGGCAGATTTGTCACCTTGTCTGCTCAGGTATTTCAACCAGCAACCTTTGGTTACTGACCCAACACTTTAACCGCTAGGCTACCTGCCACCTTACTTCTCTGTGTTAAGAAGTCCAATTAACACACACAATTTGTTCATACAGGACTCACTCAATACACCTTCCAGAATCGGAAAATCTGCTATTAAATACGTTTCTGTGTATTGCCTGTAGAAATGGAATCAGTAATACCTGTGAACCCACATTATATTACTCTACCTAAGCAGGCTTTAGCTCATCCAAGTGCCTCGCCACGCTTGTGTTTTTGTAAGTGTGTGTGTGTGCGTGCACTTGGGAACAATGTCACGTCTCAACACGCTTCCACTTCCATGTTTATAAAATAGGCTCAGTCATTTGGTGCCATTATTATTTCATGCTTTAATTTCACCTTAAGCAGAGAGGATTTACCATTGCAATGTCCTGAGTCATTATGAAAAAACAAACAAAAAAACACATGAACACAAACAACAATCTACAATCTTGAGTTTCGCATTATCAAATGCGCTCGGCTATTCAGCATAAGGCGCATATTAGCATACATTTTGTAGCACTCAATAATTCTTTGCCTGTGTTGATCGACTTGGCAGCTCAAAACAAGGAAGTTACAGACCTTTGGAAAACAGATGTGGGGAAATACAGTGTTCAGCTAAAAGCCTGTGTGGTTTTAGTGATCACAACCCTGTTGTTGTCTTTGTTTGAAAACTGGTATGAAAAGTGGAATGAACAAAATCATAGTTGATTGTTGTGAACGTCTTCAAACTGAGATAAGCTTTTCTGTTGAAAAGTCTGTTTTTATATCCCCCCTACTGTTTCCAAATATATAATTTACAACACAACAAAAAATTGACAATTTGAGTCTCTGTACTTTTTCAGTGGAAACCATGTTGTTGGATTTTATTGCCATTTATTTTAAGAAAACACTATGTGTTTCACATTCTACCAAATACCTATTTAAACCAGAATAATCCCCATTTGTACAAATTGCAATATTGTATCTTCTGCTTATCAGTCAGAGTTTTCAGTTACAGTGTCGTAGGCTGCACCTTGCTTACAACTGAGTGACTTCTAATAACTTCTCACTACGCAGAGCTGGAGCTGGGGTGGTCTGGACAACAAGCTCTCACAATCTCACTGCAGAACCCGACGTTAGTCCATAAACGCCGAATGTCGAAGGTTTAGTTTAGTCAATCATTCTGAACCTTCAGCTCCCTCCACAGGCGCGCACGTAGACAAGATGGCATATTGAATAGAAAGTGGTACAAATCACCTCAAGATAAAAACATAATATTCGAAATCAGTAAGTTAGACTAAATATTAGCATTTCATATATTCGCAGTAAATAAAATTACATCTGGATAATAACACAAAACAAATTATAAGGCTAGAGAAATATATCGACAAATATTACAACAACACGCAACACCCTAACATGGCGGAAGATAAACGAGGAGAACCAATCCCCAAGAGAAAACGCGACTCGTCGACTGATACAGATTATATATGCTTTTCATCACTGGGTCTGGTAAGTGTGGAAAGTGACCTGTTGAAGTCGATAAATGACAAATTGGGCATACTAGAATTGGTCAGTAAGGACGTAAAAGAGTTGAAAGCGAGTCTTGAAATGAGTGACGAAAAAGCATCGATAATGGAAACAGAAACCAAAAAATTAAAAGTGACAGTAACTAAGATGGAAACGGACATTAGGGAACTTAAAAAGGAGAACAACCTTCTGAGAGAATCCTTACTAGACATCCAAACTAGATCGATGAGAGAAAATCTAGTACTTACGGGTATTCAGGAAAAGGAGGGAGAAATAACCGAGTATATTATGAAGGATTTCCTGCATATAGCGCTTCAAATACCAATCGAGGCTGTTGATAAAAACCAACTCGAACGTGTACACCGTTTCGGACAAAGAGGACAGAAATAGAGTTGCCAAATTTTCATTTTTTTAAGGATAAAGCTATGGTTAAAAGCACAGGAAAAATACTTGCTGGCACGAAAATAGGCATGAATGATCAGTTCCCGAGGGAGATTGCAGAAAGGTGCAAAGTTCTGTATCCAATCTTCAAGGAAAATAGATTAAAAGGGAAACGTGTGGCACTTGTGGTGATAAACTATATATTGACAACCAAATGTTCAGAGACACAAAGACTACTCCATGGCTATTCTAAAAGTTGTAATAGAGGAGTTGAATAATGGAACACTTAAATAACTTAAATAACATTTATAGTAAGTATAGTATTTAAAAAGAATAAAACGATATAACAAGAAAAGATAACAAACATAATAATACATCTTCAAATACAACTAATTAGAACATGGCTTTTTTGGCGGGCAATTGTTGTTTTGGCGGACGGTTGTTGGGGTTGGTCCTGTTTTCTCCCTGGCGTCCTTTCCCCCTTGCGGCAGGTGTGGGAAGTGGGTGCGTTTGCATGCTCTGCCCATTTCCTCCGCAGTCAACCATGTGGTTTGCATTTTTGTGTTTGGAAAGGTGCGGTGTTAATTGAGTGAGAGGGGAAATAGTTGCATATCCTAGAGCCGACGGGTGTCTATGAGCAGGGGTAGTGAGAGAGAGCTTTAAATTTTGTGAAGATGAGGGATATACATTTTTAAATATAGTATACATCTAATTAAATTTTTTATCATGATGGAAAGATCCCCAACCCTATATCCTGGACACCCACCTGAGTGACCCATACACCAAAGAGAAGATCCCATCACTTTTATGGACCTGCTGTGAGTATGCAGCCTAAACAGAGAAATAAATGCGGTCAGAGACCTACTTGAGCAGCACCGCCCCCTCAAGATTCTGAGCCTGCCTGGCAGGGTTGGTCCTACAAAGCCAGAGCCCCTGGTGGGAGAGCATTATATACAAGGAAATTCTCAAAGCTGCTAATGAGAACCTAGACGACCTTTTACCTAGCCGGTGGGGATACCGGTGGGGTACCCCCACCCAGGTAGTGGCAGTGCTAGCAACACTGGCTGCAGTAACCCATGGGGAGGGGGTCACACTTGGACAATCAGAGAAGGGGTTTATCATTGTGGCCCAGGTGGCACAAAATAATCAAAGGTCTGACTGCACGGAGATGTTTGGGAAAAATGGTTACAACGGGGACCAGAGTGTTTGTGTCTCAGGTGAAGAGGGTGGATCTGATCTCCATCACCTAGGACTTGACATAGATTAAGTAGATTAATCAAATCTGACATTGTTGTCAATTTCTGCTCAATCTTGCATGCTTTCTCAATCAGCTGTAACTGTATGTGCACTCGTAAATCAGGCCCTTTCTTGAGTTGGGCTCTGGGATATAACAACCGTTGAGTATCTGATTTTATGGTGGGGATTGTGGAGGAGGGGGGATGAGAGTGTTGGAGTATGTGAGTATGTGCGTGTGTTTTTGTCCGGCATCTGTTGTGGGGGGGTGGGGATGTTGGGGGGGGTATGGGATGGACCGCGGTAATTATTTGCTAGGATAATAATTGCTTGTCAATAAATTAAATGTCATACAATGGCAATCCGGGTTATATGTTAAAATCCTACGTATGAACTGCCGACATTATTACTTATATTAATTGATAATGATGGAAAATAAGATATGCAAGATATTTGAATAGATATATATTTTTTAATAGTTATATATAGAGGTGACAGCATTGGAAATGCTTTTGGCGGTTAATCTGCTTCTGTTTTGTGCATGGCACTGTGTGCTGTTTTCGATGGATGGGTCCTGGCCTCTCGGGGCCCTAGGGATCCGGAGGGATGTGGGTTGGATGTCGATCACTGGGATGACGGCTCAATTTGGGATGGGGAGGGGCTTTAGCGGGGGAATAAGTGGAGAACAATTGAAGGGATACTTAGTAGCAATGCAAATATCATGGTACAGCTATATGGACACTCAATAATTACGTTTTTTTTTATGGTAAATTTACAAACATATATAATGATAAATAGACTTGAAACTTGTATCTCATTATGGTGTATGGTGAAATAAGTATAGCTAGTTATAATTGTAATGGCTTAGCTGATAATAACAAAAGAAGAACAATATTTACATGGCTCAAAGAGAAGGAATATAATATCTATTGTTTACAGGAAACTCATTCAACAATTCTAGATGAAGTTGTGTGGAAAAAGGAATGGGGGGGTGAAATATACTTCTCCCATGGGCAAAGATATTCAAAAGGGGTGATGATATTAATTAATAGTAATTTTGATCCGAATGTGCAAATTGTCCAAATAAATACACAAGGTAGATGGATTATTTTAAATATGTTATTGGACAATAAACAGATACGGCTCATTAACATTTACGGACCAAATAATGATGATCCACACTTCTTTGACAATATAATAAATTATCAACCCTGCAAGCAATTCAAGACAATATTATTTTAGTGGGGGATTATAATACTGTTTTAAATAGCTCAATGGACCGTAAAGGAAATCACACCACAAACAATCACCGACAGGCTCTTAAGGAAATTGTGAATGTCATGGATACATTAAAACGAGTAGATATATGGAGGCTTAAATATCATGATCTAGTGAGATATACATGGCGGAGACTCAATCAAGCTAGTCGTCTTGACTGCTTTCTTATCTCATTCTCGCTAGCGCCAAAAGTTTAAAAAGTTTTGATAGGGGACAGAATGTGGTCAGACCATCATATAATTGGCATATACATTGCTCTTACTGAATTTCCACGTGGGCGAGGATATTGGAAATTTTATCAAAGCCTATTGGAAGATAATTTATTTTTAACTAGGACAAAGGAATTTATAACTTACTTTTTCCGACATAACATAGGTACAGCAAATCCCCTTATTGTATGGGACACCTTTAAATGTGCCTTTAGAGGCCATGCAATTCAGTACTCATCTCGAAAACAAAAGCAATTTAGGTCAAAAGAGTTTATACTAACAAAGGAAATAGAAAGTCTAACAGAACAGACAGATGGCAATAAAAACTGTAACATAGAGGCTCAGAATAAATTTGAGGAAAAACAAAAAGAAATGGAGAAACTTATTCAAGAAAGATCAAGTGTAATATATTATAAAAATAAAGCAAACTGGATGGAATATGGGGGAAAATGCACCAAATTATTTTTTAATCTTCAACATAGGAATGCTACCAAAAATAATTTAATGAAATTGGTTACAGTGGACGGAGTAACCCATGATTCACCAAATGATATTTTGAAGGAGGAAACAAGATACTTTAAGCATATGTTTTCGTTTCAGTCGCCTCCATCTCCTCTAACTGAAGCTAATTGTAGAGATTTTTTTTCTATTGATAATGTCAAATTAACAGCCAAACAGAAAGACTCATGTGAAGGTGAAATTACAGAGGAGGAACTTCTGGATGCAATTAAAGACTTTAAGTCTAGGAAAACTCCAGGGTTGGATGGCATACCAGTCGAAGTATACCAAACCTTTTTTGATATACTAAGGGGACCGCTATTAGCATGTTTTAACCACTCCTATGTAAATGGTAGATTATCTGACACTCAAGAAGAAGGTCTGATCTCATTATTAATGAAACAGGATACAAGTGGAAAATATAAAGATCCAGTCCATTTAAAAAATTGGAGGCCCCTTACACTTCAGTGTTGTGATGCAAAAATTCTAGCAAAATGTATAGCGCATAGAATTAAAAAGGTATTGTCGGATATTATTCATTCTAATCAGACAGGTTTTTTACATGGAAGATACATTGGAGATAATATAAGGCAAGTATTGGAAAAAATAGAACATTATGGAAAATCTGAGAAACCAGGCCTGCTATTCATAGCAAACTTTGTAAAGGCATTTGATAAAGTACGACTGGGGTTTATATATAAATGCCTGGATCATTTCAATTTTGGTGAATCTCTTCTCTTGGGTCAAAATCATATATAGTAACCCTAGGTGTAAAACAGTAAATAATGGCTATTTCTCAGAAAATTTTAAACTGTCAAGAGGAGTGAAACAAGGTTGTCCACTATCGGAACATCTATTTATTGTGGCCATCGAGATGTTAGCTATTAAAATCAGATCCAACAATAATATCAGGGGATTAGAAATCCAGGGCTTAAAAACAAAGGTGTCATTGTACGCTGATGATTCATGTTTTCTTTTAAATCCAAAACTAGATTCACCCCACAGCCTCATAGACGATCTAGATACATTTTCTAACTCTCTGGATTACAACCAAATTATGACAAATGTACTATATTACGTATTGGATAAATAAAAAATACAATTTTTACATTGCCATGTAGTTTACCAATAAAATGGTCTGATGGCGATGTGGATATACTCGGAATACATATCCCAAAGGAAATAAATGATCTCACTTCAATAAATTATAATAGAAAGTTAGCAAAAATAGATAAGATCTTGCTACCATGGAAAGGTGGGTGCCTGTCAATTTGTGGAAAAATCACCCTGATTAACTCTTTAGTAATATCCAAGTTTACCTATTTGCTTATGTTCTTGCCTAAGCCTAGCGAACAGTTTTTTAAATTATATGGGGGAAAAAATATTCCATTTTATTTGGAACGGCAAGCCAGACAAAATTAACGGGCCTATTTATATAATGAATATGAATTCGGAGGACAGAAATGATTAAATATTAAAGCATTAGACCTATCACTAAAAGCTTTAGTCATACAAAAGTTATACTTAAAACCGAACTAATTCTCTAGCAAATTAGCAAGATTGTCTCACCCATTGTTCAAGAATGGCCTTTTTCCCTTTATTAAGATTACAACCACTCACTTTCAGTTATTTGAAAAGGAAATCATCTACCAGATATCATTATTTCTAAAATAAGCCATAGAAAGTTGGTTGCAATTTCAATTTAATCCTCCAGAAACGACAGAACAAATAATGCAACAAATATTGTGGTTAAACTCAAATATACTAATAAACAAAACCCCTTTTTTTTCTGACAAAAAAAATAAAAAAAAGGTATAATCTTTGTAAATGATATCATCGGTAGGACTGGTGGAGTTATGTCGCACATGCAGCTAACAAAAACATATGGAAATGTCTGCTCTACCCAAAGTTACAACCAAATAATTGAAGCCTTACCGCAAAAATGGAAGAGGAAAGTGGAAAGAGGAGAAAGTAAGGAACTTGTCTGTCGGCCTTGCATTAAAAACAAAATTGGTTAAGGAAAACTGTGATAAATAAAAATGTATATCAGTTTCATTTAAGGACCAAAGGATTGACAGCCGTCCCATATAGATTGCAAAATAGTTGGGAAGAGATTTTTGACGTACCGATCCCATGGCATAGTGTTTATGAACTGACACGCAAAACGACACCGGATTCAAAACTTAAAATCTTTCAATTTAAATTATTATATAAAATTCTTGCTACCAATAGAATGTTATTTATATGGGGGATACAATCTTCCCAGCTCTGCAGATTTTGCTGCGAAGAGACAGAATCATTAGATCATTTGTTTTGGTTCTGTCCATTTGTAGCTTGTTTGGACACAGGTCCAGGAATGGCTAAAGGATTGCAATATTTACCTGGAGCTAACCCTGCAGATAGCACTACTGGGTGATCTGAAAAGTCATAGTCAATCGATCAATAACATAATAATACTATTAGCAAAAAAAATTATTTTCACTTCACAATCTGTAGAAACAATGAGAATAGAAAGGTTCAGAACTTTTGTAAGACATCACAGTACAGTTGAAATATATATGGCAAATATAAATCCTATATGGATGGTGTTAAAAGATAGATGGGACTAATAACAACTAACAACAAACAATAACAAGATAACTAATAATGTAGGCACGCTGTGTCCATAATACGTGTATGGGTTGTAGGTTGGGAGCTTTTGTGAAGGAGCACAGTTAGAAAGATATGGCATATAGAAGCAAACCGGATGAACATCATGACAATGATCGGAGAGGTTGAGATTAGAAGAAGTTCAGGAGAAAGAACAAACAAAATACTATTACTGTAAAATTGACTGTGTCCATAAAATGTAGATAGTGGGTATGGGCTGGAAGTAGAGGCCTAGGCGTTGTTGTTCACTAGTTTGGGAAAGGGTGGCGGGGATGGAAAGTAATAAAGGGGAATATATATTTTTTTTTAAAGAAAATGTATGTGTGTGTATGTATGTATGTGTATTTGTATATATATATATATATATATATATATTGTGACGTCACGAGAGGCTACACAGCTTTCAGCGGGATTGCTCAAGTAGTGCAAGGAGACAAGGTTCAAACAAAACAAGGATTTTATTATAGGTCTTGGGAAATTAACGAAAATATAACAAAATTCTGTTCTCTTGTGGCTCTTTAAGGGTTAACAGTTCAGGGATGTCTCTTCCACATCCAAAATCATAATTCTCACTCGCTCAGATAACTTTTCCCCAGCCTTACTGTAGTCCACGTTGCAGCTAGTGGCCAACCCAGCAAAAAAGTCCTTCCAAATGTCTCTCACGTATTTCCACAGGTGCATATATCCAAAGGTGAGTATTTCCCAAAGGTAAGTATCTCCAAATCCTTATATTCCTCATGGAAGTGGACGTGCAGCACTCTTGTCCTCCAGAGAGCCCAGGTTGGAGACTGTGTCTCTTCCCTTCCCAAACCTTCAGCTCATCAGCTCCTCATTTGTTTCAGCTGCGTGGGAAGATTGGCCATAGAGGGGTGGAGTTCCCGACCCTACCAGCAGATGGAGCCATAGCTGTCTGGGTTTGCAGCCACCTCAGGGGGATGTAACGTCCCTCCAGGACACAGCCTCTCGTGACATCACACATCCCCCTCCTCGGGACCGACGTCCTCGTCGGGTAAAGGCAGCGAAGAAGGCATCACGCCGGGAGAGGGCGTCCGCATTGCCGTGGTGCTTGCCAGCCCTGTGGACAACAGAAAAGTTAAACGGTTGCAAGCTCAAAAACCATCTGGTTACTCTACTGTTTGATTCCTTGTTCTTGGCCATCCACTGCAGAGGGGGCGTGATCAGATACCACCATGAAACGTCGGCCCAGGGAGATAGAACCGAAGGGACTCCAGGGCCCAGACTACAGCCAGACATTCTTTCTCCACCGTTGAATAGTTCTTCTCTCTTGGAAGTAACTTTCTGCTTAGGTAGAGAATGGGATGTTCTTCACCGTCATGTGCCTGGGTGAGGACAGCACCCAGACCCACCTCCGAAGCATCCGCTTGGACAATGAATTCCTTCTTGAAGTCTGGTGCCACCAGGATCGGACTGGAGCAGAGTGCTCGCTTCAGGTTGAGGAAAGCCGCCTCCGCCGCAGGGTTCCACTTCACCATTCGTGAGTGGCGTTTGGTCGTCAGCTCCGTCAACGGTGCAGCTATGGTAGCAAAATCTGCAATAAAGCGTCTATAGTAGCCAGCGAGGCCCAAAAATGACCTTACTTGCTTCTTGGTGATGGGCTGCGGCCAGTCCTGTATGGCCCGCAGTTTGGCTTCCTGTGGTTTGACCAAACCCCCGCCCAATGGTGTACCCCAGGTAGTTTGTCTCACTGAAGGCCAGCTTGCACTTCTTCGGGTTTGCCGTGAGCCCTGCTTCCCTGAGCGAATCCAGCACCGCTTGTACCCGGGGTATGTGGCTGGCCCAATCCGGACTTTGTATAACAACATCATCCAAATAAGCCGCTGCGTACCTCTTGTGGGGCGCAAGGACTCGATCCATCAGGCGTTGGAACGTGGCAGGTGCCCCGTGGAGACCAAACGGAAGTCGGGTATACTGGTAGAGCCCCTCCGGGGTGGCAAAGGCTGTCTTCTCCTTAGACGCCGGGGTCAGGGGCACCTGCCAGTAGCCTTTTGTGAGATCAAGAGTGGTTAGGAAACGAGCATGCCCCAAGGAGTCTATTAAATCATCGACACGAGGCATTGGGTATGCATCAAATTCAGACACTTCATTCAACTTTCGATAGTCATTACAAAATCGTACTGAACCGTCTGGCTTGGGAACTAGTACGATGGGACTTGCCCAGGCACTGTGGGACTCTTCGATTACTCCCAACTCCCGCATCTTCCCTTACCTCCTTCTGTATAACCACTTTACGAGCCTCTGGCACGCGGTGCGGGCGCTGGTTTACCGTTCGGCCAGGCATGGTGCGGATCTCATGTTGGACCACCTCTGTGTGACCGGGGAAGGGAGGAGAAGACATCCTGGTTCTGCTCCACGAGTTCCAGGGCCATCTGTCGTTGATGTGGGGACAGATTTGGACCCAGCTGAACCTCTTCTCGCGCCGGTTCCTTGGTCTCTGTGGGGGTAGACAGCTGAACAGCGCCTCTCTGGCGTGCCACTTCTTTAAAAGGTTAACATGATAAATCTGCTCAGTTTTTCTTTTATCTGGTTGCCTCACCTTGTAGTTTACTTCTCCCATGCGTTCAATGACCTCATATGGTCCTTGCCAGGTTGCCAGGAATTTACACTCAACGGTTGGCACCAGGACCAGCACTCTGTCCCCCGGCTTAAACTCCCTGGGTTGAGCAGATCTGTTGTAGGAGGCTTGCTGTTGCCGCTGACTGGCCTCCAGGTGTTCCCGCATCATGGGATAGATGGCCTTCATTCTCTCCCTCATAGCCCCGACATGGTCGATCAGTGTCCGCTGTTGGCATGGCTGCTCCTCCCAGGCCTCCTTGGCGATGTCGAGCAGTCCTCTGGGTCTGTAGGAAAGCAAGAGCTCAAAGGGTGAAAAACCAGTAGAAGACTGAGGTACCTCTCTCACCGCAAATAATATGTAGGGTAACAGCTGATCCCAGTTGCGCCCATCTTCCCCCTACCGCTTTCCGCAGCATGGATTTTAGTGTTTTGTTAAAACGTTCGACTAGGCCATCTGTCTGGGGGTGGTAGACCGAGGTTCTCAGCTGTTTGATTTTCAGTAAAGCACAGAGTTCTTTCATCACCCTGGACATGAATGGAGTCCCTTGGTCCGTCAATATCTCTTTTGGGATTCCCAGACTAGTTGAGAGACGGAACAGCTCCTTGGCGATTTGTCTGGATGTAGCCTTCCTCAGCGGAATGGCCTCCGGGTACCGGGATGCATAGTCCAGAATGACCAGAATGTATTGATGTCCCCTGGAACTTTTCGGTAAGGGCCCGACTATGTCTAATCCAATCCTCTCAAAAGGAGTTTCGATAATGGGCAAGGGAATGAGCGGGTTTCTATATGTGGGCTTTGGCGCAACCTGCTGACACTCAGGGCAACTACGGCAGTAGTTCTCTATCTCTTTGTGTACTCCTGGCCAAAAGAAACGTTGCATGATTCTTTCCTTTGTCTTCTCTACCCCCAAGTGGGCCCCTAGCGGGTGTGTGTGTGCTAGGTTGAGTACTGTGGCCCGATAGGGCTGTGGCACGAGGAGCTGTTCATGCACTTCATCATTTTTCTTGACTATCTGATATACTAACCCCCGGTTTACTGCGAAATGGGGGTAAGTAGGGTTTGTCTTATCACCTAACACTACACCTTCTAATACCTGCACATTTCTTAAGGCATTTGCAAGAGTAGGATCTTGTAATTGAGCCGTACCATACTGGCCTGTGAGAGGGGGAAGCTCTTGGGTGCCTGGGACGTCTTCTTCACTGGAGAACGGAGCACTTTCCTGGGCTGCGTTCTCTTCTCCCGTATCCGGACCAGTCTCGGTGTCGGTCTGGGCACCTGCCATCCCTATCAGAGCCCGGGCGGGAGTGAGTAACTCGGAGGATTGCACCGGAGCCTTCCCAGGATGAGTCTTGCCTCTCCGTTTCCGAGGTACTCGGGTTATCCTCTCCTGAGACTCTCTCCAGAGTGGGTAAAAGGCTGGGCAGTCTCGTCCAATTAGGACAGGGACGGGGAGGGAATCAACCACCCCCGCCGTCGTGTGTATGGTTCCCAGTGTGCTGGTCATTGTAAGTTCAGTAATGGGGTATTCTCTGGTGTCCCCATGGACACAGGAAACTGGGAGGACTTTCCCCGGGGTCAGACACGTTGGGCCCACCAAATCCTTACGCACCAGGGTGGCCCGGCTACCAGAATCCAGTAAGGCCTCCACATCATGGTGATTCACAGTTACCGGGCAGGTGGGGGGTCGATCTGGGCCGCCATCTACGACTCCCAAGAGCGAGGCAACACGGTGTGTGGGTGCTGAGCTGGAGGACTCCGCAGTGGGCATAGGTTCATCGGCTGGTTTCCCACACTGCCAGGAGATATGTCCCATCTCCCCACACCGGTAACACTGTCGAGTTTCCCCCTCCTGGTGTACTCTTCTTGGACCCGCCTGGTTTCTGGCTCCCCCTGGAGCCGGGATAAGTCCTGACGTGGCTGGGTTCGAGACCTTGGGGTCCTTTGGACGGGTTCTTCCCATTTGTGGTGGGGCCGCACTCCTGGGGTCTTTTCGGGAAGCATTCAGCATCTCCGCTGTGGCCTGGTACTTTTCCACAGCTTCCACGGTCAGATCAGCCGTGGTCAAGGCCTGTTGACTGATGAACCGTTTTGCCTCATAAGGCAGGGGCGCGTAGGTAACGATCCACCACAACGGCCTCCACCACCGCCGCTGCTGTATTCCTCTGCGGATCCAGCCATTTCCTTGCGATTCGGACAAGTTCATGCATCTGCGCCCGAGGAGGTTGGTCTGGTTGGAAGGTCCAGCTGTGAAAGCGCTGGGCCATACCAAACTTTGTGAGTCCATATCTGCTGAGGATCTCAGACTTCAGGGCATCATAGTCAGTAACCTGGTCAGGGCCCAGGTCCCGGACAGCATTCAGCGATTCCCCGGTTAGAAAGGGGGCTAACAGACCAACCCACTGTTGCTTGGGCCAGGCTTCCCTAGTGGCCGTGGCCTCAAATGCATGCAGGTATGCCTCAATGTCATCGGTAGCTCCCATCTTAGATATAAAGTCACTTGCCTTTATTGGGCGGGTATTTTGGACCACCCTCTGTCTCTGCAACTGCAATTCCTCTGCCTTCAGAAGGTTGGCTTTCTTTTGCTCCTCCAAGAGAGCCACGTTTGCTTGCATCTGGGCTTGCTGGCCAGCAACAAGGGCTTTCAATATGTCCTCCATTTCAGTCGGGCGGGGAGCCTACGGCCAACTTGGAAAACTGGGTGATCAAACCTTCGGTATCCTCCTCTGACATGCACTATTAACGCTTGAGCGTGCCCGTATTCTCCACCATCTGTGACGTCACGAGAGGCTACACAGCTTTCAGCGGGATTGCTCAAGTAGTGCAAGGAGACAAGGTTCAAACAAAACAAGGATTTTATTATAGGTCTTGGGAAATTAACGAAAATATAACAAAATTCTGTTCTCTTGTGGCTCTTTAAGGGTTAACAGTTCAGGGATGTCTCTTCCACATCCAAAATCATAATTCTCACTCGCTCAGATAACTTTTCCCCAGCCTTACTGTAGTCCACGTTGCAGCTAGTGGCCAACCCAGCAAAAAAGTCCTTCCAAATGTCTCTCACGTATTTCCACAGGTGCATATATCCAAAGGTGAGTATTTCCCAAAGGTAAGTATCTCCAAATCCTTATATTCCTCATGGAAGTGGACGTGCAGCACTCTTGTCCTCCAGAGAGCCCAGGTTGGAGACTGTGTCTCTTCCCTTCCCAAACCTTCAGCTCATCAGCTCCTCATTTGTTTCAGCTGCGTGGGAAGATTGGCCATAGAGGGGTGGAGTTCCCGACCCTACCAGCAGATGGAGCCATAGCTGTCTGGGTTTGCAGCCACCTCAGGGGGATGTAACGTCCCTCCAGGACACAGCCTCTCGTGACATCACAATATATATATATATATATATATATATATATATGTACAGTGGGCAGAACAAGTATTTGATACACTGCGATTTTGCAGGTTTTCCTACTTACAAAGCATGTAGAGGTCTGTAATTTTTATCATAGGTACACTTCTACTGTGAGAGACGGAATCTCCAGAAAATCCGAAAATCACATTGTATGATTTTTAAGTAATTAATTTGCATTTTATTGCATGACATAAGTATTTGATCACCTACCAACCAGTAAGAATTCCGGCTCTCACAAACCTGTTAGTTTTTCTTTATGAAGCCCTCCTGTTATCCACTCATTATTTGTATTAACTGCACCTGTTTGAACTCGTTACCTGTATAAAAGACACCTGTCCATTCACTCAATCAAACAGACTCCAACCTCTCCACAATGGCCAAGACCAGAGAGCTGTGTAAGGACATCAGGGATAAAATTGTAGACCTGCACAAGGCTGGGATGGGCTACAGGACAATAGTCAAGCAGCTTGGTGAGAAGGCAACAACTGTTGGCGGAATTATTAGAAAATGGAAGAAGTTCAAGATGACGGTCAATCACCCTCAGTCTGGGGCTCCATGCAAGATCTCACCTCGGGGGGCATCAATGATCATGAGGAAGGTGAGGGATCAGCCCAGAACTACATGACAGGACCTGGTCAATGACCTGAAGAGAGCTGGGACCACAGTCTCAAAGAAAACCATTAGTAACACACTACGCCGTCATGGATTAAAATCCTGCAGTGCACGCAAGGTCCCCCTGCTCAAGTCAGCGCATGTCCAGGCCCGTCTGAAGTTTGCCAATGACCATCTGGATGATCCAGAGGAGGAATAGGAGAAGGTCATGTGGTCTGATGAGACAAAAATAGAGCATTTGGTCTAAACTCCACTCGCCGTGATTGGAGGAAGAAGAAGGATGAGTACAACCCCAAGAACACCATCCCAACCGTGAAGCATGGAGGTGGAAACATCATTCTTTGGGGACAGGACGACTGCACCGTGGTTTCTCCTCATTCCCAGCATAAGGCGCTAGTAGATTCAGGCGCAGCTGGGAATTTTATCGATCGCCAGTTCACCTATAAGTTAGGGATTCCCATTGTACCAGTTGATGTGCCCTTCCCTATCCATGCCCTAGATAGCCGCCCTTTGGGGTCAGGATTGATTAGGGAGGTCACAGCGCCTCTCAGGATGAAAACGCAGGAGGGACATGAGGAGATAATTCATTTGTATTTGATTGATTCTCCTGCGTTTCCCGTGGTGTTAGGGCTTCCCTGGTTAACATATCATGACCCCAACATTTCATGGCAACAGAGGGCTCTCAAGGGATGGTCTGATATGGTCCTCTGTAGCTCAGCTGGTAGAGCGCGGCGCTTGTAACGCCAAGGTAGTGGGTTCAAACCCCGGGACCACTCACACACCAAAAAAAAATGTATGCACGCATGACTGTAAGTCGCTTTGGATAAAAGCGTCTGCTAAATGGCATATTATTATTATCAGTGTTTTCGGGCGGTGTGTAGGTGTTTCCGTAGGGGCAACGACAGTGGAAAGTCCCCACCATGCACATTCCACCTGAATATGCCGATTTGGCACTCGCCTTCTGTAAAAAGAAGGCGACTCAATTACCACCCCATCGACAGGGGGATTGTGCGATAGACCTCCAAGTAGGCGCTGCGCTTCCTCGTAGTCATGTTTATCCTCTGTCTCAGGAGGAGACGGCGGCTATGGAGATATATGTCACCGAATCTCTGAGACAGGGATACATACGGCCGTCCACTTCCCCTGCGTCGTCGAGTTTCTTTTTTGTGAAGAAGAAGGATGGGGGTTTACGCCCGTGTATTACTACCGTGGTCTCAATCAGATCACAATCAAATACAGCTATCCGCTCCCTCTGATTGCTAGTATGACGGAGTCATTACACGGGGCGCGATTCTTCACAAAATTGGATCTCAGGAGCGCGTACAACCTGGTGCGCATTAGGGAGGGAGATGAGTGGAAGACAGCATTCAGTACCACCTCGGGTCACTATGAGTACCTCGTCATGCCATACGGTTTAATGAATGCTCCTTCAGTCTTCCAATCGTTTGTGGACGAGATTTTCCGGGACCTGCATGGACAGGGTGTAGTGGTGTATATTGATGACATTCTAATATACTCTGCTACACGAGCCGAGCATGTGTCCCTCGTTCGTCGGGAGCTTGGTAGACTGTTGGAGCATGACCTGTATGTGAAGGCGGAGAAATGTCTGTTCTTCCAGGAGTCCATCTCCTTCCTGGGACACCGGTTGTCCGCGTCAGGGGTGGAGATGGAAATTGACCGCGTTTCAGCCGGGCGCAATTGGCAGACTCCCACCACGGTGAAGGAAGTGCAGCGGTTCTTGGGTTTTGCCAATTACTACCGGAGGTTTATCCGGGGCTTTGGACAGGTAGCGGCTCCCATTACCTCCCTGCTAAAGGGGGGTCCGGTGCGTCTGCAGTGGTCGGCTGAGGCGGACAGGGCTTTTAGACATCTAAAGGACCTGTTTACCTCGGCTCCAGTGCTGGCACATCCGGATCCCTCTTTGGCGTTCCAAGTTGAAGTGGATGCGTCCGAGGCTGGGATCGGTGCTGTACTGGGTACACCACCAAAACTCTGCCCCTGTGCTTTCTTTTCTAAGAAGCTCAGTCCGGCGGAGCGCATAATGACGTGGGGGACAGGGAGCTGTTAGCTGTGGTTCAAGCCCTGAAGGTGTGGAGGCATTGGCTTGAGGGGGCTAAACACCCTTTTCTCATTTTGACTGACCATCGTAACCTGGAGTACATCCGGGCGGCGAGGAGTCTGAACCCTCGCCAGGCAAGTTGGGCTATGTTTTTTATCCGATTTGTATTTACGCTCACCTATAGACCAGGGTCACAGAACGCTAAGGCAGACGCCCTTTCCCGACTATATGACACAGAGGAGAGGTCCATTGAGCCCACTCCCATACTTCTGGAGTCTTGTCTGGTGGCACCGGTGGTGTGGGAGGTTGATGCGGACATCGAGCGGGCGTTACATACCGATCCTACTCCCCCCCAGTGTCCAGAGGGTCGGAAGTACGTGCCGCTCGAGGTTCGTGATCGATTGATTTATTGGGCTCACATGTCACCCTCCTCTGGTCATCCTGGTATTGGTCGGACAGTGCACTGCCTTAGTGGGAAGTACTGGTGGCCCACTTTAGCTAAGGACGTGAGGGTTATGTTTCCTCCTGCTCGGTGTGCATCCAGTGTAAGGCGCCTAGACACCTGCCCAGAGGGAAGTTACAACCCCTACCCGTTCCACAACGGCCGTGGTCTCACCTATCGGTGGATTTTGTCACGGACCTTCCCCCCTTCCAGGGGAACACGACGATCTTGGTCGTTGTGGATCGGTTTTCGAAGGCCTGCCGTCTCATTCCTATGCCAGGTCTCCCTACAGCCCTACAAACTGCTGACGCCCTGTTTACACACGTCTTCCGGCACTACGGGGTACCTGAGGATATAGTGTCTGATCGGGGTCGCCAGTTCACCTCTAGAGTCTGGAGGGCGTTTATGGAATGTCTGGGTGTCTCGATTAGCCTTACCTCAGGTTTTCACCCCGAGAGTAATGGGCAGGTGGAGAGAGTGAACCAGGATGTGGGTAGGTTTCTGAGGTCCTATTGCCAGGACCGGCAGGGGGAGTGGTCGGGATATATCCCCTGGGCAGAGATAGCCCAAAACTCACTCCGCCACTCCTCAACTAACCTTACGCCTTTTCAGTGTGTGCTAGGTTATCAGCCGGTCCTGGCACCTTTGGCATCAGAGCCAGATCGAAGCCCTTGAGGTGGACGAGTGGTTTCGGCGCTCAGAAGAAACCTGGAACGCTGCGCATGTCCATCTGCAGCGGGCTATCAGGCGGCAAAAGGCGAGCGCCGATCGCCACCGCAGTGAGGCTCCGGTGTATGCACCGGGAGATCGGGTCTGGCTCTCGACCCGAAACATGCCCCTTCGCCTGCCCTGCCGGAAGCTGGGTCGGCGGTTTGTGGGGCCATTTAAAGTCCTGAGGAGATTGAACGAGGTATGTTATAGGTTACAACTGCTCATTAATTACCGCATTAACCCCTCGTTCCATGTGTCTCTCCTCAGGCCGGTAGTAGCTGGTCCACTCCAGGAGAGTGAGGTACGAGAGACTCCTACGCCCCCACTGGACATCGAGGGGGCTCCGGCGTACTCAGTCCGTTCCATCTTGGATTTGAGGCGTCGGATGGGGAGCCTGCAGTATCTCGTGGAGTGGGAGGGGTACGGTCCGGAGGAACGGTGCTGGGTCCCTAGAAGGGACGTCCTAGATCCCTCCATGTTGAGCGATTTCCACCGGAGTCATCAGACTCGCCCTGCTCCGCGTCCTCCTGGCCGTCCCCGAGGCCGGGGTCGGCGTCAAGGGGGGGGGGGTACTGTCACGGATTTGGCCGAGGCTGCTCCTCCTCCTTGCTCGGGCAGGCTTCGGCGTTCGTCGTCCCCGGAGTACTAGCTGCTACCGATCTATGTTTCGGTATTTGTCTTGTTTGGTCTTTATTGTTTACACCTGTTTCCAATTATGTTGCATTGTATTCCCTTTATAACCCCCTGTCTCTCATTGTGTATTGTGTGTGATTGTTTTTCGTTTGGTCGGCAGTTGCTTTTGTGTGCGAGTTATTGTTCCTCCCTGTTAGGAGGTTTGTTTTGTACTTTGAATTACTGTGTGCAGTAAAGTACGTCTGCCAGTAGCTCGGTGTCCTGCGCTTGACTTCGGTACCGCATACACGTCACCCTGACACACACACACACTACAGTGAGGTAATTACTGTAGACTCAGTAGACTACTGTGATTACTGTGCAATATTTTGATTAAGGTCGGTCGAGTCACTGCAAACACATACAATGTCATTGGGCTGTAAGCAGCAACCTGTGGGAAATATCACTTTGCATTTTTCATGCTACATTACACTTGAGGTATTGACTTGTTTCCAGTGAGGGCGATTGTTCTGTGGTTGATTGTGGTTGGGATGGACTGTGGGTATTGGCTGTTGAATTGCTCTGTGATATTCAATCAAAAGCTGTGTCTAGGAGTATCTGGAGTTACTTCTGGATATTGGTTTTGGTTCAATTGGGTTCATAGATATGAAAGAGGATAGCAGTTTAAAACAGTCACGCAAAGACACACACAAGCATGCACAGACGCAGGCAAGTGTGAACACAAACTGTGCAACATCTCAGAGTGTGTGTGTGTGGGTTATAGGGGAAGTGGTCTGATTGGGGTTGAGTCCGAGAAGCGGAGGGTAAGGTTGTCTTTAGCGAGGGGAATTACTTGAACCAGCTGAGCATGGCCCAGGGCACCCCCCACACACACACACACACACACACACACACACACACACACACACACACACACACACATACAGAGAGGAAAACCTCAGACCTCTAAACTTTAAGAGTTATTGATGTTCCTGTTGCTTTATGGTTATACTGCTACTGCTGTATGATTCAATCATTCTGTTATGTCCCTCTCTCCTACCGTCCATCCATTTCTCTGTCCATCTATCCATCTATACGTTTGTCCATCTATCCATCCATGAGTCCAGCCGTCTATCTGTCCATTCATGTTTGTTCCGTCCATCCATTCCTTGCCTGAGTCTCTCTGTTTCAAAATCTCCCTGTCCAGCCCATGCCCGTTCTGGCTCTCTGTCCACTTCCCCAAATAGTGGGTGTTAGGGGAGACATCTCACTCTGCTCTCTGCATATGGAAGCCCTTTGAATAGAGAAGCCACTGATCTCCATGGCTGGCTGGGAGGCCTGCTGGTGGGGTATAGAGCCAAGGTTACTCAGGGTCCATGTGGACAAGATGTCACTCTCACTGACTGGGCACATGCGTTATAGGCTGGGCTGGGAACAGTAATGTAATGTACATACAGTGTTAAAAGGATATGATGTAATGTACATACAGTATTAACAGGATATTATTTAATCAAATCAAATTGTATTCGTCACATGCGCCGAATACAACAAGTGTAGACTTTCCTGTGAAATCCATACTTACGAGCCCTTTCCCAACAATGCACTTAAAAAGTATGAACATTTACAAATATGTCAAAAGAAAACAGTAATAACAAAATAACAATAACAAGACTATATACAGGCTATACACTGTACAAGGAGCAATATACAATGACTTAATATGTACATGTAGGTTTGGTTAGGCGATTGATTGAAGTACTATGCACATGTAGGTAGGGGGTGAAAAGTAGAAAGTCTGGGTAGCCATTTGATTAACTGATGTACGCACTACCCTCTGTAGCGCCTTGTGGTCAGATGCCGAGCAGTTGCCGTACCAAGTGGTGATTCAGACAGTCAAGATGCTCTCAATGGTGCAGCTGTAGAACTTTTTGAGGATCTGTGGGCCCATGCCTAATATTTTCAGCCTCCTGAGTGTTATGATGTAATATACATACAGTATTAACAGGATATGATGTAATGTACATACAGTATTAACAGGATATGATGTAATGTACACACAATATTAACAGGACATGATGCAAGGTACATACAGTGATGTACAGTACATAGTCTTAACAGGATATTTATATGATATAATGTACATACAGTATTAGCAGGATATTATGTAATGTACATACAGTATTAACAGAATATGATGTAATGTATTCATGGGATGGAATGCTATGGGACCCACCTTAAACATCCATCTCATCTATCGCTCATAGCACATCAAGATCCAGCTATACTTGAACCCTTAAGACACCAATAGAATTCTAGAAATCTGCTGTAGATTACTGAGCATTTTCAAGATAAAGCTAATTTTCTCACACATTTCAAACAAACAGACATACTGTAGCTCAAAAACAAAGAACAAATGCCAATTACAAGTTAACTTAGTTTTAAAGAGCACAACCTCTTCTTTAATACAACACCACATTCATGTCGATAGGAATAATACTCATTTTGTCTTCCATTGTGTAAAGACACTCACTATCAAAAAACTATAAACACTCAACACAAAAAATAAACGAAAGCATTTAAATTGTAGTAAATTTGACTAAATTACTCGCTCAAAATGTACCAAGTATAATATATGATATTCATAAATATTATTTACATACAAATATCTTTAAAAATATCCAAAATGTGACCAGAGGACAATATTCAGAAAGTATTTCAAAACCCACACAAAGTAGGCTATTTCATTGGCAATGATTCCTACTTCTGTAGCAATGTAAAAATGCAAACAACAATTCTATCACGTACGTTAAGAAACGGGTCGGACCAAGGTGCAGCGTGAAAGGCGTACATGTTTATTTAAATAATAAACACACGACACAGTAACCAAAATAGCAAACTTAACCGTGACGGTCCAAAGGGCTAACACACTAGCCTAGACAGGAACACAACAAAATCCCACAACACAGGCAGGAAAACTGGCTGCCTAAGTATGATCCCCAATCAGAGACAATAAGCGACAGCTGCCTCTGATTGGGAACCACACCCGGCCAAACATAGAAATACAAACCTAGAATATTCACACCCTGAACAAACTAGCTAGAGTTCTATTGGTCAGGGCGTGACAGTACCCCCCCCCAAGGGTGCGGACTCCGGCCGCACCAACCTGACTGAATAGGGGAGGGTCCGGGTGGGATTCCAGCCTTGGTGGCGGCTCCGGAGTGGAGCAACTGACCGGTGCCGGACCAGGCACCGGTGGAACGGGCACGGGCCGTGCCAGACTGGCGACGCGCACCACTGGCTTGGTGCGAGGAGCAGGAACAGGCCGGGCCGGACTGGCGACGCGCACCACTGGCTTGGTGCGAGGAGCAGGAACAGGCCGGGCCGGACTGGGAACACGCACCACTGGCTTGGTGCGAGGAGCAGGAACAGGCCGGGCCGGACTGGGAACACGCACCACTGGCTTGGTGCGGGGAGCAGGTACGGGGCGTCCCGGACTGGGAACCGGCGCTGGAGGTTTATGACTGTCTCTGTCCTTTACACTCCGCGCCCCGTCCTCCTCCAGTGAGGACTCCTCCTTGAGCCCCCACGAGTGCAGTGGTCGGGGCTCCTCTCTGTCGCTCCCCGACCACCCTTTTAGCCCCCCAAAAATGTTTTATTGGGGCTGTCTCTCCTTCTCCACCCTGATCCCTTTCAGGGCCTCCATCTGCCTTGCCAGATCCTCTCTTATCTCCCGCCAAGTCCATACTCTCTGCTCCTCCTGGGCACGCTGCTTGTTCCATTGGTGGTGGGATTTTCTGTCACGTACGTTAAGAAACGGGTCGGACCAAGGTGCAGCGTGAAAGGCGTACATGTTTATTTAAATAATAAACACATGACACAGTAACCAAAATAGCAAACTTAACCGTGACGGTCCAAAGGGCTAACACACTAGCCTAGACAGGAACACAACAAAATCCCACAACACAGGCAGGAAAACTGGCTGCCTAAGTATGATCCCCAATCAGAGACAATGAGCGACAGCTGCCTCTGATTGGGAACCACACCCGGCCAAACATAGAAATACAAACCTAGAATATTCACACCCTGACCAAACTAGCTAGAGTTCTATAGGCCAGGGCGTGACAAATTCAGAGACTATTTCAAAATGTAGGTAACCTCTCTCAATAAGATTTAGTACAGACCAGGCCTGACACAAAATGTGGAAATTGTAGCTTACTTTGACAACAAGTAAGAGTATGCAACAAGTATTAGATAGAGACAGACAAAGAGAGAAGACACAAAACACAACAACTGTTCAGAGACTATTTTAAAAAGTAGACAATTTCGTGAAGAAAAGAACGTGAAGGCAGACGCATTGTCACGGCTGTATGACACAGAGGAGAGGCCCAGAGACAACACCCCCATACTCCCATCCTCCTGCATTGTGGTGCCGGTAGTATGGGCAATGGATGCGGATATAGAGCAGGCATTACGCACAGAGCCATCTCCACCTCAGTGTCCAGCTGAGCTGCAGAACGTGCCTGCTCTTTTCTGTGATCGTCTGATCTACTGGGCACACACATCACCCTCCTCTGGTCACCCAGGTATCGGTCGTACAGTGCGCTGCCTGACCGGAAAGTACTGGTGGCCTACCTTGCTAAGGACGTGAGGGTGTATGTCTCCTCCTGCTCGGTGTGCGCCCAGAGTAAAGCACCTAGGCACCTCCCAGCGGGTAAGTTACAACCTTTACCAGTTCCACAACGAACATGGTCTCACCTGAGTGTTGATTTCCTGACTGATCTTCCCCTCTCCCAAGGTAACACGACCATCCTGGTCGTTGTGGACCGCTTTTCCAAGGCCTGCCGCCTCCTTCCTCTGCCCGGTCTCTCCACGGCCCTGCAAACTGCAGAGGCCCTGTTTACACACTTCTTCCGGCACTATGGGGTACCAGAGGATATAGTGTCTGACCGAGGTCCTCAGTTCACATTCAAGGTCTGGAAGGCGTTCATGGAACGTCTGGGGGTCTCGTCAGCCTGACCTCTGGTTTCCACCCCGAGTCTAATGGGCAGGTGGAACGGGTAAATCAGGATATGGGTAGGTTCCTGCGGTCCTACTGCCAAGACCGGCCGGGGGAGTGGTCGGTGTTCTTGCCATGGGCCGAATATGCCCAGAACTCTCTGTCACTCCTCCACTAACCTAACACCATTCCAATGTGTTTTAGGTTACCAACCGGTTCTGGCACTGTGGCACCACTAATAATCACCTCTTAGGGTTTCCATAATACATTGTGTGATACAGTTACACACCTCCCATTCCACACACACACACACACACACACACACACACACACACACACACACACACACACACACACACACATACACACACACTCTCTCTCTCCCTCTCTCTCACCTCCAATGAACTGTCACTTTCTTGACTGACAGACTAATATACAGAGTTTACCAATGTTAGCTAATTAGTTACGAAGTTGGGACAGTTTCCAAATGAATTGCATCGTGGAAATAGTACAAAATAAGCAACTTGTTAGCTGGCTATGTAAGGAAATATCCAACTCAATATCATATGAGCTCCACTTTGTGGGCATCTACCCTAACATGACCGCTAAACTGTCAAATAATAGGAAAATGAGGCAATGTATAGCCTATGAAAATCTGTACCTAGCAAACATTACAAACCATGACCTAAGCCCAACATATAAACACAAATTACTCTAACCTTCATTTCAGTGGCTAGTTAGCTGGTTGTCTGAAAGGCTAGCTAGTGAAAGTGACAGCTGAGGTTGACGCATTGTGAGCGCAGCCCAAATTTACCGCTACACACAACTTTTCTTGCCTGACAGACTAACTAGCTAGCTAGCTCTAGTAAGCAGCTTGGGCAAATTCTTATGTTAATTACATTGGTAGAAACAAGACAAACAACCAACTAGTTAGCTGACTATATACGGCTAAACACTGCAACTATTTCCATGAGAGAGAGAGAGAGCAATCATTCGAGCTCCACCGCTGATGTGCTAGCATGTACCAACCAAGTGATCATGACAGGACTTGCTAATCTGAGAGCTATTCCACAAGTTTCACAGCATCAAACATCGACAACACCAAAACATATATCTGTTGTTTACTTATTTCACTCACCTCAACATAATTGCTTTTCAAAGGACTTGTCCGAATCCGTATCACCAACCAACATAGATACATACAGCCTCTTTCACAGTGAAAAGTCGTGTCTGCTTCGGCGCCGTCATTTTGAGTAATGAAGTTAAAAAACGTTTGAAAGTCAAATGACAGCATACCATGTTTCCGGATTCTGGTTGATGACAACAGCCACGCAAATACGACAACAGATTGTTTGCAAGTTAATTTTGCGATATTGACACAGGGCCGTTCGCGGCCACTATAATAATTTAAAGAAAGGTTGTCAACTGCCGCAACGGGCTCTAAAGAGTTCATACATATCTACCATACCATTACTACTTACAGATACCTGTATGTTGAGTATGTTGGTCACATAGGGATAGGGGAATAGCACAAGAAGCACTTTTACTACTTAATTAGATATCTACCAATTCAACCACATGGGGATAGACATGGGACATGAAGCCAGAGAGAGAGAGAGAGAGAGAGAGAGAGAGAGAGAGAGAGAGAGAGAGAGAGAGAGAGAGAGAGAGAGAGAGAGAGAGCGAGCAAGAGAACAAGAGAACAAGAGAACAAGAGAACAAGAGAACAAGAGAACAAGAGAACGAAAGAACGAGAAAGGGAGGAAGAGAAAAACATTAATCAGCTGAGCGAATAGAGAGACACATACTATCTGTGCGTTCATAAAGTTTTATCACCATGTTAAATTTGCTGCTTGTTTATTACCCAACGGAGAGAGAACAATTAACTAGGCCACTGAAGCTGTTGTGTTAGAAAGCTTATTAATTCCTGTGTGCTTTGTTGCCACCCTGAGTAGGATGATGAGGTGGAGGATAATTGTTTTTCACTGATGACTTCTGAAAAGTGATTTTAAGAGAGAGAGAGTTTTGAGTTTTTAAAAAACCTTTATTTTATACTCAAGTATTAACACAAATAATGGCACATTGTGCCTTTTCAGAACTTAAACAACAAATGTGTCATTCCTAAATAAATATTAAAACATAAAAATAAATTAAGTACATTTTTTAAAATATATATAGATTCAACTAATTTCATCAACAAAAAATTGTTTCTCCTCCTCCACAAAACAAACCGCTCCTTCGTAAGCCCAATTTTCCTCAAACAATGGGAGATCTTTTACAGCCAAGAAGAACTCAAAATCCACTTTTATTCTCCCTATGACTAATCCTTTAAAAGCACATCTTACATCCTGCCCATATCCCATGTCTATCTTATGTTTCCTACTCAGAAAAATTGACATCTTAGGTTGTCCCAAAATAAAATGTAACTATATTGAAACCCCAAAATAAAAACAGTGTTATTGAAAATCTCCCATACATCTGTAAAACATAAAACAATTGTTTATCTTATATTACAAAAAGGACATCCATCTCCAACATCTGAGTTAATAACAGAAACAAAGGCATTAACTGCAATGATGCCATGCAAAACCCTCCATTGCATATCACCAGTACCCTTTTGTAACGGTGGCTTGTACAGTGCTCTATATACTGGCTTTACCTTGTCATCAATGCCCAATTTTACCCTCCTAGGAGTGTCTTTTCTATTTTTCAATGTATCTTTATTCAAAACCTTGACACCCCCCCTATAAAAGTCTTTCCCATTCACCTCATCCAAACCCACCTCTTCCAACCCTCTCAAATCGAGTAATATCGCCTTTCTTTCTGACTCTGGGATATTGGGTGTAATCCCTAGTCTTGGAAATGAGACGTTTTCATCTTGTACCTTCTTCTTGTGACTATTCAGCATACCCCACTCTTCTGCTGACAGAGCCTTCCTGCAGCTTCCCAGCAGTTGTCCGACCATCCTTTCCGACCTCACCCCCAAATGTTCAGCCACCCGTCTTCCATCCATTAAGGTGGGCCAAGCCATGGCCATTAACTGTTTTAGGGTGATGATTTTGCCCTTCACCAGAATCTTGGAGAAATGTGGAACAGCTGCAGTTGTACAATCCAGTCTTGCCCCATACACCAGAGGTTCCTCCAACAGCCAATGCACTGCCTCAGCTGAAGTGCGTCTGGACACCTTCATCATGCTCCACACCCTAAGAAGGCCTCTGTAAAATGGAGGTACTCCCTCCCTAGAAATCTGGCTACTATCAACCAAAAATAAAGCCCTCTTTAAACCTAATCCCCCAACCTGCTGTAATACAAGACCTGCCACCCCTCTCAAAACCACATGTTATGGTCCATAAAGCAACCTTTGAATAACCTGATACCGGAAAGCAGCAGACCTACTAGCAAGATGTACAAGACCTTGTCCACCCTCCTCTTTTGACAAATACAAACACTTTGTGGAACCCAATGATATTTATCCCAAAATAAATCTACAATAATTGCCTGTATCTTAGCCAGAAGGCCAGATGGTGGCTCTAAAACTGACAACCGATGCCACAGTCTAGAGGCAACCACATTGTTAACAATAATAGTGCGTCCCCTGTATGACATACGAGATAACAACCAACGCCATCTCCTCATCCTCCCTTCCACCATTTCAACCACCCCATTCCAGATTTTTCCATAGTCCCCTCATCTCCTAGATACACTCCAAGATACTTCAAACCTCCCTTACACCATTTCATCCCCCTGGCAAAGCCATGATCCCTCCAGACCATTTTCCAATTTGTAAAGCACAACTTTTTACCCAATTTACCTTTGCAGAGGATATTCCCCTAATCTTATCAACCATGAGACTCAAACTGTCCACCTTGCTTGATTTTTCACTAAAATAACTACATCATCAGCATTGGCTGAGAGACGAATAGGAGGAATATCCTCTGAAAGGTAAACCCCTTCAATGCGACTTCTAAAGCTATTTAGTAGTGGCTCTATAACGATGGCATATAACATTCCTGACAAAGAACACCCCTGCCTAATACCTCTACACACTTTAAAATGAGCACTCAAGCCACCGTTAACTTTCAATACACTTTCAATGTCACCATATATCACCCTGATCATCGCAATAAAACCAGAGCTGAAACCAAATGCCTCAAAAGTGCGCCATAAATATTGATGTTCAACTCGGTCAAATGCCTTTTCCGGATCAATTTAAATTTGACCAGCATCCAACCCAATAGCCCTAAAGACATCCAAAAAGTCATGAATCAGATAAATGTTATGCCCTATCTGCCTGCCGGGAACACAGTAGGACTGGTCCGAATGTATATTTTGCCCCATCACCTCCCTCAGCCTGTTGGACAAAGACTTGGACAGGATCTTATAATCAGTGCACAATAAAGCCAACGGACTCTAGTTCTTCACCTCCCTAGGTTCACCCCTTTTTTGGTTATACAGTGAGGACAGCCCTCTTGCAGCTTATCAGTAGTAACCCTCCGGTCAAACTATCATTAACTACTGCTAGTCAATCCTCTCCCAACATAGCCCAAAAATACTTTAGAAAGTCAACGGGAAGCACATCAATGCCTGGTGCACTTCCATTGTTCATGCCTTTTAATGTAGTGTATAGGTCCTGCAAAGACAATGGTTGCTCTAGCTCAACCTGAACTTCTGCAGCCACCTGTGGGAGCCCATCAAGGAACTGCTGTGTCACTGTTTTATCCTCTTTGTACTCATACTTGTAGAGCTCAGCGTAGAACTCTACTGACCTCTTTCTAATTTCGCTAGGGCTAGTGAGCTCCTGTCCAACAGCTGGTTTGAGGCAATGAATAATTATTCTTTGTCCATTCTTTTTCTCTAAACCAATGAAAAATGTGGATGAGGCATCCGTTTCAGAGATTCCCTGAACCTTAGTTCTAAACAATGCCCTCTGTGCTCTGATACCCAGCAGGTCTGCCTATGCGGCTTTTTTCCTCTTGTGGGCCTGAGTATGGCCTCAATCTCCTGTGGTCTCAACCAAATTAGGAGTTAAAATATTTCATACTCTAGGGCTTTCATTGATCTGGTAATTTCTTTGGTGACATTCATCGTGTATTGATTACAGAATTGTTGAATCTGGATTTTCCCTATATCCCACCACTGTCGAAAGGATACAAAACTGGCCTTTTGAGACCTCCACCTCTCCCAGAAAAAACTAAAACATTTCCTGAAGTGAGCATCACTCAATAAAGTTATATTAAAATGCCAGTATGCGCTTTTGGGTTTTACAGCGTTACCACCTCTGTTATTAAACAATGATCAGAAAATCCCACTGGGGTTATCACACTTGATTTACAGACCTGAGATTGATGCTCAAAACAATAAAACCTATCTAACCTGGCCTGAGAGATGGTGTTCTCTCTCACATGGGCCCGTATGTACTGTCTCGTGCCTCCATGTTTTCTCCGCCAAATATCACACAGTTCATGTGCTACAATAAGGCATTTTTTTAAAGTCCTTGAGGCTATATGATGTTCTTTGTGATTGATATCTAAATCACTGACTGTGCAGTTAAAATACCTAGCAAGAAATACATTATCCTTAGTATTACATTTCTCAATGGTATTTGATAATGTCTCTAAAAAACATACCCTCTCAACTGCCTGGGGCATATACATTTAGTTTTCATACCTCACTTTAACTTTTAATAACCTCCCCTCAACTACCTCTTCAACCTCATATGACAAAGGCAAAAACCCTTTTGAGAACACTTTTTGAGTTTTATGACTACACACCACTGTCTCCCCTCCACTCCTGTTGCCACATAACTTCATTTTCCATATTACTATGCGTTTATTGTAGAAAATGTATGTCACTTCCCTTTCCCTTCATTAACTCATACACTACGGCTCTTTTTTAAACGTCTCTCGCCCCATTTACGTTTAACCTCTTAAGGATCTGAGCCTTTTTTTCAATTTTCGCCTAAAATGACATACCCAAATCTAACTGCCTGTAGCTCAGGACCTGAAGCAAGGATATGCATATTCTTGATACTATTTGAAAGGAAACACTTTGAAGTTTGTGTAAATTTGAAATTAATGTAGGAGAATATAACACATTAGATCTGGTAAAAGATAATACAAACAGAAAAACATATTATGTTTATTATTATTATTATTATTATTATTATTATTATTATTATTATTATTATTATTATTTCCCATCATCTTTGAAATGCAAGAGAAAGGCCACAACAAAGTTTGTCAGTGTCCTTCTTTAAAATCATATGCACTTGTCTTCTATGAGACACGACATGTTTCAGCAAAGGAGATTTGCATCCAAAAATAACCTTCTTAATTTTAGATAGAATTTGACAATGACGAGATAACTCTTACTCCAACACTTCATCTCTAACAAATGGTGGCATGTTAGAAAGTATAACTTTCTTTGCCGTATTCATAAGAGTAAATACCGACGTCTGTGTCTCCCGCAACACAACACCACTCTCAACTATCGTATTCACCCTTTCAATGGAATCTAAGAATATCACTACAGCGCTATTCATCCTTGAGGCTGATGTTATGCTATCATACCCAATGATAGCACCCACTGCTAAGCTACATTCTTCCACTGAACACCCGGCCGCAGCAGGAATCGCTTTACTCCATGCCGCTGACTACGTTTTTCAAACTCCAAACCTTCACGAGTGGCCATTCCAACCAGCCCCACCCGCTGGTTGCGCCCTTGAGAAAAACAACCTCAACGATCCCACCACCCCTATACGTGCTAAGTGATAGTGAGACAAGATAACCTTAAAACAACTAAACTAATCAATATATATATATATATATACAAACACCGAAACCCAATAGAGTGAAAATAATTCCAGTCACTCTCACAATCGCTCCTGCTTCCCGACTCACTCCCAGCATGCACTTCGACGAGAGAGAGAGATAGAGAGAGAGAGAGAGAGAGAGAGAGAGAGAGAGAGAGAGAGAGAGAGAGAGAGAGAGAGAGAGAGAGAGAGAGAAGAAAGAAAAATACCTGAACATTGAGAAAGAATGAGAGAGTTGGTTATGAAATTGCATTTCAACCAAAATGGCCCCTTCCTGCCCTTGCATCTGTGATTCTAAGAGTCGCTACCCTTTCTTACTTCCATAGCCCAGATATTCCCTGTAATTCTACTGCTGCCAGAAATGTTCCCTCTAAACTGTGCGAGTGGCCGCGCACTTCTTTCAGGACTGCCTCGCAGAAGAAATGCCATGCTGCGCAGAGATGCAAGAGATTGAAATTCCCTGAGTTCACGCCATTAGTTTGCACTATATAGATCAACGTTTTTTTCTGTGATCGAATCAACATTATATCAGGCCCTTGTCAATGCAACAAACCAAAACAAATCTAAGATTGAGTCTGTGATTTTGTTGTAGACAGAGCAAGAGCGCAACAGAGTATAAATCTATTGGCTGGAGTAGCCCTGGAGTGTTCTTTCAATCACCTGCGAGTGAGAATGCGCTTTTCAGATCTGTTTAGATATGTTTTTTCGCAAGTAAGTGAGTTATTAGCCCAGTTGTAGAACATTATAGGTCAGCAATGGGAAGTTACTGCTTCCTACAAGAGCACAAAATGTGTAGGCTACATTTTAAGCTGTCTTTGAAAAGCCAGTCATGTAAAAAGCGTATGTCTTAATTAAAGGGGCAGTGTTCTATTTGGAGATTATGTAAATAAGCCAATAGGAGAGCCAACATTGTCGAATTATCGGTATGGTAAAAGTAATTCATTTTATTTTGTAAAGTGGTTTTTTGCATCATACAACACAATACAATGCAATTTAAAGTCACCTATTTGGCCCATGGTGTTACAGACCAAGTAAAAAATCATTAATTAATGTCAAGCCCTTCATAGTGTAAAAACTTTTTTAAAAGTCTCATGCAATGTAGGCCTGCATTGAACACCACATATAGGCTACTGTAGGCTATATCATAGAAATCAAAAGCTATTTCCATGTGAAAATGTTATGGGATTTGCTCCATTGGTTTTGTTGGTAGACCTACATTATGCTCAAATAGCCACAATAGCCTATTGGCTACTGTCTAAAACTGTAAGGGTACAGCCTCAGTGTTCACTGTAAACATGGGCTGTAAGTTGTACAAAATTCTCACAATGTTCAAGTTTCTGCTCACAAGACCTAAAATGTGCTCATTGCCACCAAAGATTTGAGGGTACATTGGTTGCCAGTACAGCTATGGGAAATTACACTCATAGTCTGGGTTTAAAATACAAGGATTGCCAAAGGTGCCTGTAGTTCTTTTATTTTAACTTCCAAGTCTGGGAAACCCCATAAGTGTCAGAAATAACAGCATGGTCACCGCCATAAGCATTTCAACAAATATCAACACCACATATAAAATATTTATGTTGGGCTGGTATAGCACAATACTTTTATAGTACCCTAATGAGTAAATGTCTCATGTGAACTCAGTAAGCACTCCTTGTTCCTCCTTGTCCCTGTCCTCTATCTCTACCTGGGTGAGTCTCTCTAGAGCCCTGGTGTGTCTGGAGGGAGAGTGGTGCTCACTCTATCTCTACCTGGGTGTGTCTCTCTAGAGCTCTGGTGTGTCAGGAGGGAGAGTGGTGCTCAATCTATCTCTACCTGGGTGAGGCTCTCCAGAGCCCTGGTGTGTCTGGAGGCAGAGTGGTGCTCAGTCTGGCTTGGCACCATCCCTCTGTCAACTCAGATAAGGTCACCTCTTCATGGGACACAGCCCGGGAAGAGAGAGAGGGAGAGAGAGACAGAGAGAGAAAGTGAGAGAGAGAGATGGGGGGGGGGGGATAGAAGGAGAGAGCGAGAGAGAGAGAGAGAGAGCAAGATAGAGTGCAATAGAGAGAGAGAGCGAAACCCTTACCTTTGCCTAAATTCCTTTTTGTACCAAAGAGTCTGCAGAGAGAGACACACACCCTGGCGTTGCAAACGCCATGCTCTATCAACTGAGCTACATCCCTGCCGGCCATTCCCTCCCCTACCCTGGACGACTTGTGCGCCGCCCATGAGTCTCCCGGTCGCGGCCGGCTGCGACAGAGCCTGGATTCGAACCAGGATCTCTAGTGGCCATGTTAGCACTGCGATGCAGTGCCTTAGACCACAGCGCCACTCATGATGTCACTTCCTTGCAATTCCAAAGCACTGACTGTCAAATTACCACACCTATGAGCCAATCTGTTAAACACAGCCATCAGGTGCACAAACACATGATTGCTAAATTGTAGACACACCAATCAGGTTTAAGCACTATAAAAATGCAGCAGGTAGGTTCACCTGCCTTCAACCAAAATGGAAGGAGTCAGAAGAAGAGTGAGGGTGAGAGGAGGAGTACACAGAGGAGGAGAAGGAGGTAGAGGAAGAGGAAGAGGAAGAGGCAGAGGCCGAGCCAGAGGTCGAGGAAGACCTGAAGCAGGAGGAGAACGTGCACAAAGAAGAAGAGGACCAAACTTATCAAATGACATTCGTGCAACACTAGTGGACCATGTTGTGAACCACGGATTGACGCTGAGGGAGGCTGGACTGAGAGTTCTGCCAAATCTTAGCAGATATACAGTGGCATCTGTCATAAGGACTTTTCGACAGGAAAACAGGTAAAAGAAGATCTGTCTACAGTTACAGTAATCAGCCGCTTATTTTATGCACCATATCAGCACTTGTGATACCCCTTCCTGTGACATTGTACAGTAAGTTACATGTATTATTCTCTACATAGGATTGAGGGTCGGGAACGACAAGGAGGAAGGGGGCCCATATTCACGCAAGAACAAGAGAGAGATAATAAACATGGTTTTGGCCAATAATGCTATCAGGCTCAGAGAACTACAAGCCAACATTATCAGTGACCATGCCATTTTCAATAATGTCCATCAGGTCTCTCAGTAAACACTGGCACGTATCCTGAAAAGACATCAGGTTCAAATGAAACAACTTTATCAAGTGCCTTTTGAGCGGAATTCAGAGAGGGTCAAATGGCTGCGGCATGAGTATGTGGAGGTTTGTATTGTTCACTTTAGCACTGTGATGTTGCATACTGCACACATTACTTTTTTACATTGACTGTATACTAGATCTATCCTGAACTACACAATCTTGTCTTTCACTGTATTTCAGAGAGTTTTGCAGATGGATGCTGAGGAAATCCTGCATGAATTCATATATATATTGATGAGGCAGGGTTCAACCTCACAAAATCAAGAAGGAGAGGCAGAAATATCATTGGCCACAGGGCTATAATCAATGTCCCAGGGCAACGTGGGGGTAACATCACCCTTTGCGCTGCCATTTCACAGCATAGGGTTCTCCTCCGTCATGCCAAAATGGGCCCTTACAACACACCTCACATTCTCGCATTTTTGGACCGATTGCACCACATCGTCACAGCAGGTAATGAAATGCACCAGATGCAATACACTGTCATCTGGGACAATGTGTCATTCCACCGCTCTGCTTTGGTCCAGAACTGGTTTCAACACCATCCACAGTTGACAGTACTATACCTTCCACCATACTCTCTGTTTCTAAACCCTATCGAAGAGTTTTTCTCTGCATGGCGTTGGAAGGTTTACGATCTCCTGCCCCAGGCTCAGGTACCCCTCATTCAGGCCATGGAGGACGCCTGTGACCAAGTCGACGCCGCAGCTGTGCAAGGATGGATTCAACATTCAAGACGGTTCTTCCCGCGTTGTCTTGCTAATGAGGATATTGCTTGTGATGTTGATGAAATTCTCTGGCCAGATCCAGCTAGGCGAAGAGATAATGTATAGTATGTTTACTGTAGTATTTTCTGTACAATATTGTCCGTTTTTTTCAGATAATTTTTTATGTTTGTTGTTGTTGTTATTTACTGTAATTGTAACCTGTACTGGATACAGTATTCAGTGTCTGTTTGCTGAGCTAACAGTGTTATGCACACTACTGTAGTAGCATGAAAACTGGGACATGTTTTGTTGTGATTCTCCATGTTGACATGTTGACTGATTTGGGTATATGGAGAGAAATAAATGATATTTTCCTCAGTCTGCAGCATTGGTCTTGTGTAGTGTTTGTGTAGTTGCACTTTCTCTGTGTACTTCATTTACAGTACTCTAATCACTGAGAATTAGACTTGCTAAAAGTGTTTTAGGTTAGCAACAGCAGTGTGTAACTGGTTCAAAAAGATTGAAGTCATATGAAATGTGTGTGTTTCGTATGCTAACAAAATATTGTTTTTATGAAGTCGTGTATAGTTTTGACAAAAGTGTTCCATTTTGCAAATTATCTGAAGTGTTGGGCTACTTTGGTGTAGGGATGTGCTAATTGTGTGTAGTGTTTTGACAAACCGGGCCCTGTTTTCAAAATTGTGCTTAAACAATTGAAAAGAACTGTAATTGTGACATGAAAGCAGGCAGCAGCAGCACAATGGTACAGTGCTGTTCAGGCAGGCCTGTGTTACTGTGTTATTGTATTAGCTCTGGAGGTGGCCATGCTCACATTACACAGAAAACCCTATGGCTGGGGAAGCACGAGAACTCTGGCTGACCCTGACCAAAAGCACAAAGTTTCCTAACCAACAGCACAAAGCTTCCTGACCAAAAGCACCAAGCTTCCTGACCAACAGCACAAAGCTTCCTGACCAAAAGCACAAAGCTTCCTGACCAACAGCAGGTATACTGTGTAGACCTTCTCTGTGGCTGCTGGTAGAGAGGTATAGAGCAGTACAAACAATGTACTTCACTAACGAGAACACAGAGTCTATATCCCAACCCAAAATAAAAGTCATGCTATATACAAACACAAGCACAAAGACATATTAATGTACAGTAAGTGGACTTAGCGTATAAGAGAGTTGGGACAGTAACGAAAAAAATCCTGGTTCGAATCCCCGAGCCGACTAGGTGAAAAATCTGTCCTTTAGCAAGGCATTTAACCTTAATTGCTCTTGTAAGCCGCTCTGGATAAGAACGTCTGCTAAATGACTAACATGTAAAGACACAACGTAACGGTATAGAAACACAGAAAACACAATGGATGTATTGGCATCAGCAGTCATTTTAGTGGTAGCAACATATTTCAGATTGGGAAGTCAAATAATAGTTTGACAGACCAACGTGTGAAGTATTGAATCTCTCTCCTCTTGCTAGAGGAAGGTTGCCAATCTTCCTTAAGGTCCAAGGCTCTGCACACAAATGCACACGTGCGCGCACACACACGCGCACACGCGCACACACACGCACACACGCACACGCACACACACACACACACACACACACACACACACAAATAAATTAAACTGACAGCATACGTGTATGACTTTATCAACATTGTTTCTCAAAGGGATGCATCTGACCTAATCTAAATAGAACTTTATGGAAGTGAAATCTTGCTGGTCATAGTAACCATTCTTCACTGTGACCATCATGCTCAGGTGCTCAGTGTCGTGTAAGGTCAGTCCTGCTGGTTTCAGGCTCTGTCCCAAATTGCACCCTATTCCCTACAAAGTGCATAACATTTTGACCAGAGTCGTGTGGGCCCAGGGAATATGGTGCCATTTGGGATGCAACCTCTGTCTGTCAGAGAGAAAAAGGGAGCACTGGCCAGTGAGGGATTGTGGGTATGAAAGCTCCGCCCCGGGCCACTGGAGCGACAGACACTCTGTCCTGACAGCTGGCGTGTGGGACAAGGGTGGGGCACGAGCCGTCACTTACACACACACACATACAGGAATGCAGGAGCACATGAATACAGACAGGAACACACATGCAAGAACACACACACACAGACATACACTCCTAGGAGAGGAGGGGAAATGATAGAGGAAGTGAAGGAGGGAGGGGTTTGAGTCACACTCCTAAAAGAGGATGTGTGAGACTTGTAGAACACAGGAAAGACTTGAGGAAAAAAGGTGTAAAACATGACAGAAACAAAACTGATTTTCAAAGTCAGCACATTTTCCCTCTTTCATCCCTTTATCTCTCCCTCCCTTCATCCAACATCGGTGTGTGCCCTCCAGCTCCCAAGTTCCGCATGTTCCCCCCAGGAGGAGAAATGTGGCTCTGCTGTGAGATAAAAGAGTGCAGGCTACTCATTTAATCTTTCTCTCCTTTTCACAGTTTTACCCCTCTATTTTAGTCCCCTTTTCCTGAATTCATGTTTACCCCATTTATGGTTTTCCCTCTCTCTCTCTCTCCACCTCTGCCTCTCCATACAGTCATTCCCACACAATCCCCCCCTCTCTCTCTCTCTCTCTCTCTCTCGCTCTCTCTCTCTCTCTCTCTCTCTCTCTCTCTCTCTCTCTCTCTCTCTCTCTCTCTCTCTCTCTCTCTCTCTCTCTCTCTCTCTCTCTCTCTCTCTCTCTCTCTCTCTCTCCCTCTTTCTTTATTTTTCACCTGTCTTTTACCCCTTCCACCCCTCCACCCTTACCTTGCTCCCGTCTCTCACCCCATTTTCTCTATGGTGTTTTATATCAAATTTGGGGAGTTGATAGGAAAGAGACCCTGGGCCATTGCTCTGACGGATCCCAACATTCATTTTCCTCCATCTCATACATACATCAATCCTTGCTTTGTCTTTCCCGCAGACAAATACAAAAGAGACAACGCCAGCCAAAGCATATTTATTTATTTTAATACATTCCCTGAGCGGGGGTCAGGTGCCAGAGATAAGATGACAGTGAAATGTAAAATGTTATTCCATCCCTCCTCTCCTCCAACACCTCTCTCCTCCTCCTCTTCCTCCTCCCTCACTACCTCCTTTATCGCTACCTTGCTCAGTCTTGCTCAGTCCCACCTTGCTACCGTATCTTTATTTGAGTTGTATTGAATTTATCTCTCTCCCTTTCTCTGTTTTTACCCTGTGCTCTGTTCTGTGGCGATGGGATGAAATAAATTCACCTAGTAGTCGGTCAGGATTGGATTTCACTCTAGGCTTTCGGGATGGAGGAGAAGTTTTCCTGGTCGGACTCTCTGGCTGCGTCCCAAATAAATTTCACCCTATTCCCTACCCTAGTCCATAGGGCTGTGGTTAAAAGTAGTGCACTATATAGGGAATAGGGCACCATTTCCATCACAACCTCTGTTTCTATGCTTACTTAGTCTGTATGAGTTTAAGGTGGTATCCTTTAACCACATAGGATCACACATACAATATACCCTCCATCTTTAACCCTATGGAGGATGAAAACATACCCAACCCTGAGTCCATGGTATATGTTTAATATTACTGGGGGTGCCACAACCCAGTCTCGCATTAACTATGTACTATATGTACAAATTAGCACAATGTTTTTATGTACTAATAGCACAAACTCATGGCGTATCGAACTCCATCTTGAGTTTGTGATATTAGTACATATAAACAATGTGCTTATTTGTACATATAGTACATAAACTCAGCAAAAAAAGAAATGTCCGCTCACTGTCAACTGCGTTTATTTTCAGCAAACTTAACATGTGTAAATATTTGTATGAATATAACAAGATTCATCAACAGACATAAACTTAGCAAGTTCCACAGACATGTGACTAACATAAATTTAATAATGTGTCCCTGAACAAAGGGGGAGTCAAAATCAAAAGTAACAGTCAGTATCTGGTGTGGCCACCAGCTGCATTAAGTACTGCAGTGCATATCCTCTTCATGGACTGCACCAGATTTGTCAGTTCTTGCTGTGAGATGTTACCCCACTCTTCCACCAAGGCACCTGCAAGTTCCCAGACATTTCTGGGGGGAATGGCCCTAGCCCTCACCCTCCGATTCAACAGGTCCCAGATGTGCTAAATGGGATTGAGATCTGGGCTCTGCGCTGGCCATGGCAGAACACTGACATTCCTGTCTTGCAGGAAATCACGCACAGAACGAGCAGTATGGCTGGTGGCATTGTCATGCTGGAGGGTCATGTCAGGATGAGCCTGCAGGAAGGGTACCACATGAGGGAGGAGGATGTCTTCCCTGTAACGCACAGCGTTGAGATTGCCTGCAATGACAACAAGCTCAGTCCGATGATGCTATGACACACCGCCCTAGACCATGATGGACCCTCCACCTCCAAATCGATCCCGCTCCAGAGTACAGCCTCTTTAGTGTCCTAAGTTTTCATAACTGTGACCTTAATTGCCTACCGTCTGTAAGGTGTTAGTGTCTTAATGACCGTTCCAGAGGTGCATGTTCATTAATTGTTTATGGTTCATTGAACAAGCATGGTAAAGAGTGTTTAAACCCTTTACAATGAAGATCTGTGAAGTTATTTGGATTTTTACGAATTATCTTTGAAAGACAGGGTCCTGAAAAAGGGACATTTCTTTTTTTGCTGAGTTTAGTTAATGAGAGACTGGGTTGTGTGCCAACGGATCCCCACCAGTGAATATAACATCCCTATATATTTGGAATGTTTCCTGTCAATGTGATTTACATTTACATTTACGTCATTTAGCAGACGCTCTTATCCAGAGCAACTTACAAATTGGTCTGTTGAGAAAAAGGCATTGCCTACTATGGTGAAGATGAAGATAACATGGATGGTTAGACAGATGGAGTAGTCACTATAAGCAGACATTTCTACTGTTCTACAGACTGGGTGCAGCAGCACATCATTACAATAATCAGCCATGGAACAAACCTGTGTGTGTATGTGTGTGCGTGTGTGTGTTTGTGTGTGTGTGTGTGTGTGTGTGTGTGCATGCGTGAGAGCGAGTGTGTACAACTGTGTGTGTATATGTTAGCAGTGAATTCTGCATGTGTGTATGTCTGTGTCTGCAAATGTATCTTTGTGCGTGTGTGAGTGTGAGTATGTTTTGTTTGTGTGTGTGTGTGTGTTGGAGATGAGTGTAGTTTTGATATGAAATCCTATGAAGTGTCTCACTGTGGAGAAAAACACAGGTCATATGATGTGGGAATGCCCTGTAGTTAAATGCTTTTGGGGCAAAGTTACCAAATTAATTTCAAGTGCATGAATTTAAATATTCAATGCTTTCCATCTATTATGTTACTTAACAATGATAGCCCCTTGAATCTCTCAATCAATCAAATACAATCAAATAAAATTGTATTTACCACATGCCCCGAATACAACGAATACATTACAGTGAAATGCTTACTTACAAGCCCTTAACCAACAATGCAGTTAAAAAAAAAGCTAATAATTAAAGAAGATTACTGCTTGCAGGCAACACTGCTGTAAAAATTTTTTGACTCTAAGATGGTAACCACCTCACTCTCTCTCATTTAACCAGTGGATACAGTATTAGAAGTTATAACATAAAATGATCGACAGCAAGAATGAATGGTGCTAGTCAAGGAACAATTGAGGCCTGGACAAATATATTTGAAAAATTGCTGCTGCTTCTTCAACAATAAAAATCCCTCCCTCCCTCCCTCCCTCCCTCCCTCCCTCCTCCCTCCCTCCCTCCCTCCCTCCCTCCCTCCTCCCTCCCTCCCTCCCTCCCTCCCTCCCAAATCAATCCCTCTATTCCATCCACCATACCATTCTTCACCCCTCTCTGACCTTCCATACTTGCCTGTATTTCAAACTACTGATCACTACGATTGAAACCATTTCTTATTCACTGTATAGTAGCTAGAAATGTGTCATATCTCTATGAAAGGTAAATCATTTGAATCTACACTCTTGTCTCCCTGTACGCCAGATTGCCTGGCGAATTTCTGACCTTCAATTCACTCTCACTTCATAATTTCCTGTTGTTCGCTAAGTGCTTTGATAGAAGTTTTGTTGTTTTCGCTCTTCTCTCGCCACTCTTTTTCCATCCTCCTTTCTGTTTAATCAAAACCTCCCTCCTTGGCTTTGTTGCCTTAACCTACCTCCCGCCCACGCACTCCATTCAACCTCCTAATTTCCTCTCTCTCTACGTACTGCGGCATAATTCAGAAAGTAAGTTCAATATCACACTTTTTTCCAAATGGAAATCTTATGCAGAAAAGCACCTCAGCCTCATTACATGAACATTTGTTTTCTCAGCGGGGAAATTGCATTAACCATTACCCAGAGAGATGTGTACTGGAAGTCACCGTGTAGAGGTGCAAGACAGGACATAATACATCTCCACATCTTCTCCAACGCCGTTTGTGTGTGAAAACAGGCTGTAAACGGGTTATTTACGTGTTGTTGACTACTTATTACCAGCAGAAATAATGATTACGTTACCCCTCATGTTACACACACACACACGCACGCACACACACAGCACTTGTGATATACCTCCATGGTCGACAATCTGGATCTCAGGACCTTAACAAAGACATCAGCAGTCGAATTCCCAACTATGGAGCTGTCCAAAACCTTCTGAACACACACACACACACACACAGCTGTCCAAAGCCTGATGAACATGGGCAGGCAGTGTATTAGGCAGACGTGAGATGACTGGCGTTCTTGGTAATAATCTCTCTATTACTGATCTGACTGATCAGAGATGCTGGGATGGAGAATTTAAAAGAAACTGCCGACATATAACTGAAAATAAAGGACATTACAGTAGATCAAATGGATGACCCTCTGGTTATTCTGTGGCTGCCATTTCAGGTCATTCACAAAATGGAACTTGCACTATGCACTGTGTTATTGTGAGCCTGCCTGGCCTGACTTAACCAGCAAACTGGCTTCGTTTTTACCCTTCTGTAATGGAAACTTTAACCATGTACTGTTACATTGTTCACAGTCTAATAGTTATCCATACAGTCAAGTTGAATGATATCAATGTGGCATAGATGTGTGTGTGGGTGTGTATGTTGTATGTGTGTGTGTATGTGTGTGTGCATGTGCGCATGGATGCACGTGTTTGTGTGTTTATGTATGCGTGCTGACGTAAGGAGAGGAGAGGAGAGAGAGAGAGAGTGAGAGAAGAGGAGAGAGGACGAGAGAGATAAACAGACAGAGAGAGACAGCAAGAGAGAGAGAGAGAGAGAGGAGAGAGAGGGAGAGAGAAAGAAAGAAAGACAGAGAGAGAGAGAGAGAGAGAGAGAGAGAGAGAGAGAGAGAGAGAGAGAGAGAGAGAGAGAGAGAGAGAGGTACAGAAAGAAAAAAACGACAGAGAAGCATAGAGAGAGAGGAAGCACTCATTACAGCTAATGCTCCAGAGTGACTTATCACTAAGCAACAGCCCAGGTGCAAACAAGTGTTATAAATGGCAGCAAAGTGCCCGAGCAGACCCCTGGAACACTTTTCTTTGCAGGGACATGGGAAACACCTGGAAAAGCAATTACAGACAAGGCAAAATAATAAGTGGGATGCAGAAAGGTAAACAACACTGTGGCTGGGGAGAACTGTCCCTACTATTAGACCTTGTTAAGGGACAAACTAACAATGAAGAAACCTCGACAATAAAGAAGGGCAAAATATTTATTATACTGTACAGAAATGACCAGGAGTTGAGACTTGGTACCCCTGGTACAGTACTGTTCAATAAAGCACTATACAGGTGTAGGATCTTAACTCGAGCCAGTTTGCTACAGCAGGAAAATAATCCTGCAGCAACAGGAAATGTGAATTATTATTTGGATAAAAATGTATGGACATTTTTGTAGGGGTCAATACATTTAAAATAAGGGAAAATCAAGTTAGATTTTTAAGTGGAAATTACAAACTTCAGAAGCCTTTTTTTAACTGCAAATACACTGTATACAATTTGAGTCAGCCAGCAAATAATCTGTTTGGTGTGTCTGTGTGTCTGGGTCTCTGTGTGTCTCGGTGTCTGGGTCTCTGTGTGTCTGGGTGTCTGGGTGTCTGGGTCTCTGTGTGTCTGTGTGTCTGGCTCTCTGTGTGTCTGGGTCTCTGTGTGTCTGTGTGTCTGGGTCCCTGTGTGTCTGTGTGTCTGGGTCTCTGTGTGTCTGGGTCTCTGGGTCTCTGTGTATCTGTGTGTCTAGGTGTCTGGGTCTCTATGTGTCTGTGTGTCTGGGTGTCTGGGTCTCTGTGTGTCTGTGTGTCTGGGTCTCTGTGTGTCTGTCTGTCTGGGTCTCTGTGTGTCTGCGTGTCTGGGTCTCTGTGTGTCTGGGTGTCTGGGTGTCTGGGTCTCTGTGTGTCTGTGTGTCTGGGTCTCTGTGTGTCTGTGTGTCTGGGTCTCTGTGTGTCTGGGTGTCTGGGTGTCTGGGTCTCTATGTGTCTATGTGTCTGGGTCTCTGTGTGTCTGTGTGTCTGGGTGTCTGGGTCTCTGTGTGTCTGTATGTCTGGGTGTCTGGGTCTCTGTGTGTCTGGGTGTCTGGGTCTCTGTATGTCTGGGTGTCTGGGTGTCTGTGTGTCTGTGTGTCTGGGTGTCTGGGTCTCTGTGTGTCTGTGTGTCTGGATATCTGGGTGTCTGTGTGTCTGGGTGTCTGGGTGTCTGGGTCTCTTTGTGTCTGTGTGTCTGGGTGTCTGGGTCTCTGTGTGTCTGGGTGTCTGGGTCTATGTGTGCCCGTGTGTCTGGGTGTCTGGGTCTCTGTGTGTCTGTGTGTCTGGGTCTCTGTGTGGCTGTGTCTCTGTGTGTCTGGGTGTCTGTGTCTCTGTGTGTCTGTGTGTCTTGGTGTCTGGGTCTCTGTGTGTCTGTGTGTCTGGGTGTCTGGGTCTCTGTGTGTCTGGGTGTCTATGTCTCTGTGTGTCTGAGTGTCTGGGTGTCTGGGTTTCTGTGTGTTTGGGTTTCTGGGTCTCTGTGTGTCTGGGTGTCTTGGTCTCCCGAGTGGCGCAGTGGTCTAGAGATCCTGGTTCGAGTCCAGGCTCTGTCGCAGCCGGCCACAACCGGGAGACCCATTGGCGGCGCACAATTGGTCCAGCGTCGTCCAAGGTAGGGGAGGGTTTGGCCAGCAGGGATGTGGGTACGTTTCCCACAGTTCTGCTGTGTGTGGGGTGTTTGAGTGAGTGTGTGTGTTAGCTGATTCAACTTGATTTCATAAGTTAAGACAATTAGATAAGTTGAAGTTATCTAAACTTGAAATTTTTTGACAACACAACTGTTATGTTGCTTCAGTTGTTTTGACTTCATTGTTGTGAATTTCTAAGTTGTGTAAACACAACTTTTTTGCTAACTCAACTTGATTAAATACATTTGACATTTTGAGTGAGTTGAAGTCAACTCAACTTAACACATTTAGTTGACTTGGCTAGATAAAATGAGTAATTTTTACTGAATATGTGTGTGTGTGTGTCACGTCTCCTCTCATTGCTCCCCTTCGGCGCTCTGATTCGGCCGTCTACTGAGCCAATGGTCTAAGCGCACTACCTCAGCAACACTGGAATGGAAACCCAACACACCCTAATCACCTCCAGCGCACCTGCACCTCATCATCTCATCACCACGACTATATAGCCCTGGACTGTTCAGTCATTGTTGTGTGTAATTGTTAGTATCGTGTCGTTTACTCGCTCTTTGTTATTCTCTTTCTCATTGTTAAGTAAACCTTTACCTTGTTGATTCCTGTGTCTGCGTCCTGCCTCTTCGTATCCTCAGTACTCGTCACAGTGTGTTCAGTGTCATGGAGCCCGGCCGACTTCCTTGGCCTTGTACAGATGGTGGCACACCTGATCAGCAGTGGGTGATTACTGGCCTTAATTGACTTAACAAGCCTGACAACAGGAGGCCCTCTGTCCGTCCATCAATCAGAGGTGAGGAGTTCAGGAGAGCACTGGCAGGCTTTTAAAGACAGGAAACTCAGCACTTAGCAGGACAGAGAGGGGGGGATGGAAGGAGATGGAGGGGCGAGACGGAGCGATAGGGGGGAGAGAAAGATATAGAATGAGAGGAGAAGAGAGAGGATATGAGAGGGGAGAGATATGGAGGGAGAGAGAAAGAAAGGGAGATAAATACAAAACGGTGCCTCAGTGGAGAAAACAATATGCAATGAGCTATCTGCTCCTAATAACACAGTCATTTAGAGCTCTTTAGCTGAGGACAGTTTAGGTGAAGTTCCTCTTTAACACACACAAACACACACACGGATGCACACACACACATGCGCATGCAAAAAACACACACGTACACACACACACACACACCTTTTACAATCTCAATGCAAACACACTCTTTCTCGCAAACAACATATACCGACAAAATCACCCACTCTCTAACATTCAAGTGGAGGACGAGTTGAGAGAATAACAAATCTACAACCCTGCATTAAAACCCTCCCTGTTCATTTATCAAGCCCTCCTCTCAAATCCAATTTGTCACCATAGCACTAAGTATCTGTGAAGTTAGCGAGCCAATGCCCCTCTATGTACGCTCAGCTGATGGGGGTAATGATGCCAGATACTGTTCTACAGACAAGGAGTAAATACATCATCATCCAGGTTAAAGGTACAGTGTGTGGTGCCAAATACACACACACACACACACACACACACATATTTCACTCATGCACATACACACGTTAACATGCCCACTCGCATGCATAAATACTCAAACGAACACACACGCACAAACACACACACAGGTGAAAGTACAGTATGTAGTGTGTATGAGTCAGCATTCATAGCGAAAGCAGATGGACTTATGGATCTGTAAGGTGATTTATTAGCAATGAGAGAGCTGTAGTACACAGCAATAGGTGCTATCTAGAACTTAAGATTTTGAGGTGAGCACGTTCTCCTCCTTTAATAACATGAAAAGGTAAACAAATGCAGTTTTTTTACCATAAGGGACACTAACTGACGTAACGACATTATCTAACGGTCACGTCATATCATTACCTACGGTAATGTTTGATAGGATCTCTAGGAGTATGCTACCCCCTCATGAGTCCTGAGCGGGACTTTGAAGTCTGATACCCCGGCCTCAACAATCCCAGTGGCTCTTCAGGGAGTCATTCAGGGCCCCAATGTAGTGAGAGTAGAGCTCTGCTTCCTGATCCGAGCCCTACAGGCCCAACATTATACATTGGGTTAGGGTCTGGTAGGGCCTGTTTTTTCATCAATAACTAGTGTACGGGCAGGGCTTGAGTATACCTAAATTGATCACTAACATTTTGAGCCATTTGCTCGTGTTCTGCTGCCAGTACAGTCATATCTGACTAAGAGCATAACATGGTGTCAGAAGTGCTTCAACCTCGTCAAATATAAACCAGGAGAGATTATTTCACAGAAAATAATAATTTTACCCGAGTTCTGTCATAGTTTAAAGTGACAAAAAGTAGCTATCAGCTCACTGCTGTCTCATGTCTCTTGAGCAGAGCAGCCCAAGTGGAGTCGTTGCTATGGATACTCACACAGACTAAGAGCCACCATGAGCATAGCGAAAGCAGCACAAGCTGCGAGCAGGGAGCGAGTGACAGATAGAGAGGAGCAGCTAATGGATTTACTAACAGAGGAAGTTATTTCTGATTTTGGGTTTCGGGCTTGGCCTTACATTTGTTAGAAGCAATCGGGCCTGGGTAGGGTAGGGCCTGAACGTCGCGGGCAAGGGTAGGGCTCGGGCTTAAAATTCATGCCTGTGCAGGGCTCTAAGTGGGACGCAGGTGCTGATGGAATATGATTCATTCACGATGACAACCATACCCCTTTCCTGGTTCTCTTTCAACACCAGACTAGATCTCAACGCAATCACTAACAACCTATGTCTTCATACTCTAACATATATCTATCTACCTGGAACCAAAAAGGGTTCTTCAAAGGGTTCTCCTATGGGGAAAGCTGAAGAACCCTTCTGTATTGTCATTTATCTTTGCTTATTTGAGCTGTTGTGGCCATAATATGGACTTGGTCTTTTACCAAATAGGGCTATCTTCTGTATACCCCCCCTACCTTGTCACGACACAACTGAAAGAAATTCCACAAATTAACTTTTAAGAAGTGTCAGCGTGTGCTGTAGGTGGGTGTGGTGTGGGAATCAGGCGCAGGACGCAGAAGATAAGTCCAAAAGACTTTAGTAATGCACACTCAAAACACGATCCAACAGCCCGGAGGCGAGAAAATGCGCACACAGGCGTAAACAAAAGGGCGCACTAAACATGTGCGAAAAATACTCTCCTACACAAAGGAGGCAAGCTACAATAGCGCACTGTAAATAGTAGCGCACCAACACGACAGCGAAAACAATCACACACAACACCTGACAAACACAACGAGAACTTATAGGACACTAATGACGCTAAACGACAACAGGTGTACATAATCCAGACAAAACCAAACGAACATAGAAACATACAACGGTGGCAGCTAGTATTCGGAGACGACGAACGCCGAAGCCTGCCCGAGCAAGGAAGAGAGGCAGCCTCGGCCGAAACCGTGACATTACCCCCCCCTTGACGCGCGGCTCCAGACGTGCGCCGACTCCGGCCTCGGGGACGACCAGGAGGACGCGGAGCAGGGCGCGTCGGGTGACTACGGTGGAATTCTGTCAGGAGAGACGGGTCCAAAATGTCTCTCCTCGGCACCCAGCACCGTTCCTCCGGGCCGTACCCCTCCCACTCCACCAGATATTGGAGACCCCCCATCCGACGTCTCGAATCCAAGATGGACCGCACGGAGTACGCCGGTGCCCCCTCGATGTCCAATGGGGGCGGAGGAGTCTCCTTGATCTCATTTTCCTGGAGTGGGCCAGCTACCACCGGCCTGAGAAGAGACACATGGAACGAGGGGTTAATACTTTTATACTCAATAGGTAGTTGTAATCTGTAACACACCTCGTTCAATCTTCACAGGACTTTAAACGGCCCCACAAACCGCCGACCCAGTTTCCGACAGGGCAGGCGGAGGGGCAGGTTTCTGGTAGAGAGCCAGACTCGATCACCAGGTGCGTACACCGGTCCCTCACTGCGGTGGAGATCGGCGCTCGCCTTTTGACGACGGAGGGCCCGCTGCAGGTGGACGTGTGCAGCGTTCCACGTCTCCTCCGAGCGCCGCACCCACTCATCCACCACAGGAGCCTCGATCTGGCTCTGCTGCCAAGGTGCCAGAACCGGCTGGTAACCTAACACACATTGGAAAGGGGTTAGGTTAGTGGAGGAATGGCGTAGGGAATTCTGGGCCATTTCTGCCCAGGGAACGTACCGTGCCCACTCCTCCGGCCGGTCCTGGCAGTATGATCTAAGAAACCTACCCACATCTTGGTTCACACGTTCCACCTGCCCATTACTCTCCGGATGGTAACCCGAGGTGAGGCTCACCGAGACCCCCAACCGCTCCATAAAGGCTCTCCAGACTCTGGAGGTGAATTGGGGACCTCGATCAGACACAATATCCTCGGGTACCCCGTAGTGCCGGAAAACATGGGTGAATAGAGCTTCGGCGGTCTGTAGGGCAGTAGGAAGGCCCGGCATAGGGAGCAAACGACAGGCCTTAGAGAACCGGTCCACAACGACCAGTATAGTAGTATTCCCCTGTGAGGGAGGAAGGTCAGTGATGAAGTCCACCGAGAGGTGAGACCATGGTCGTTGTGGAACGGGCAGGGGTAGTAACTTACCCATAGGCAGATGTCTAGGCGCCTTACACTGGGTGCACACCGAGCAGGAGGAGACATAAACCCTCACATCCCTCGCCAACGTGGGCCACCAGTACTTAGCACTAAGGCAGTGCACTGTCCGGCCTTAGTGACGTGTGAGCCCAATAGATCAATCGATCCCGAACCTCGAGCAGAACGTACGTCCGACCCTCCGGGCATTGAGGAGGACTAGGGTCGGTGCGCAACGCCCGCTCGAGTTCAGCATCGACCTCCCACACTACCGGTGCCACCAGACAAGACTCCGGCAGTATGGGAGTGGGCTCCACGGACCTCTCCTCCGTATCATACCGCCGAGACTGTGCGTCTGCCTTACCGTTCTGTGACCCAGGGATGTACGTGATCTTAAATACGAACCGGGTCAAAAACATATTCCACCGCGCCTGGCGAGGGTTCAGTCTCCTAGCTGCCCGGATGTACTCCAGGTTACGGTGGTCAGTCAAAATGAGGAAAGGGTGTTGAGCCCCCTCAAGCCAGTGCCTCTACACCTTTAGGGCCTGTACCACGGCTAACAGCTCCCTGTCCCCTACGTCATAATTTCGCTCCGCCGGACTGAGCTTTTTGGAATAAAAAGCACAGGGGCGGAGTTTAGGTGGCGTGCCGGACCGTTGCGAAAGCACGGCTCCTATACCGGCCTCTGATGCGTCCACCTCTACCTGAAATGGTAAAGAGGGATCCGGATGCGCCAGCACCGGAGCCGAGGTAAACAGGTCCTTCAGCCTCCCAAAAGCCCTGTCCGCCTCGGCTGACCACTGCAAACGCACCGGACCCCCCTTCAAAAGAGACGTTATGGGAGCTGCCACCTGTCCAAAACCCCGGATAAACCTCCGGTAGTAATTCGCAAACCCCAAAACTGCTGCACCTCCTTCACAGTGGTTGGCGTTTGCCAATTACGCACGGCTGACACTCGGTCAACCTCCATCTTCACCCCTGACGCAGACAACTGATAACCCAAAAAGGAGATCGACTCCTGGAAAAACAGACACTTTTCTGCCTTGACATACAGGTCGTGCTCCAACAGCCTCCTCAACACTCGGCGCACCAGAGCCACATGCTCGACTCGGGTAGACGAGTACACGAGAATGTCATCTATGTACACGACCACCCCCTGCCCCTGCATGTCCCTGAATATCTCATCCACGAATGATTGGAAAACTGAAGGAGCGTTCATCAACCCGTATGGCATGACAAGATACTTGTAATGGCCCGAGGTGGTACTAAAGGCTGTCTTCCATTCATCGCCCTCCCTAATGCGCACCAAGTTGTACGCGCTCCTGAGATCTAATTTAGTGAAAAAACGCGCCCCGTGCAATGACTCCGTCATGGTCGCAATCAGAGGAAGTGGATAACTGTACTTCACCGTGATCTGATTGAGACTACGGTAATCAATGCACGGGCGTAACCCTCCATCCTTTTTCTTCACAAAAAAGAAACTCTAGGACGCAGGGGAAGTGGATGGCCGTATGTATCCTTGTCTCAGAGATTCGTCTATGTAAGTCTCCATAGCTCTCTTCTCCTCCTGAGACAGAGGATACACATGGCTCCGTGGGAGCGCAGCTCCTGCCTGGAGGTCTATCGCACAATCTCCCTGCCTATGGGGAGGCAACTGCGTCGCCCTCGACTTACTGAACACAATAGCCAAATCCTCATACTCAGGGGGAACGTGCAATGCGGGCACCTGGTTTGGACTCTCCACCAAGGTAGCCCCCACGGAAACGCCTAAACATCGACCCACACACTGGGCAGACCACTCCATCAGAGCCCTCTCCTGCCACGAAATAGACGGGTTATGGATACTCAACCAGGGCATGCCCAGCACCACCGGATACGCAGGCGAGTCGATCAGAAATAGCTGGATCATCTCCTTATGACCCCCCTGCGCACACATCCTAAGTGGCGCCGTGACCTCCCTGATCAAGCCCGATCCCAACGGATGGCTATCTAGGGCATGAACGGGGAATGGGACGTCAACAGGAAGAAGGGGAATCCCTAATTCTAAACAAAATTTCCTATCAACAAAATTCCCAGCTGCGCCTGAATCTACCAGCGCCTTATGCTGGGAATGAGGTGCTACCTGTGGAAAACGCACAGGTATACAGAAGTGCGCAACAGAGAGCTCTGGGTGAGTGGGGCGCCTACTCACCTGGAAGGACTCCCCAGTGCGGGGGCTGTCGTCTTCTCCCCTAGGAGGCCCTCCCCAGCACCTAGCCGCGGTGTGTCCTCCACGGCCAAAGTTGGTGCAGGAGACGGGCCCCCTCGTACTCCGACCCCTCCTCTCTCTAGCGCCAGCGCCCCCAAGCTCCATAGGGCTCGGCTCGGAGGCGCTGGAGGGTGAAATGGACGGACCCCCCTCGGAACGTCCGCGGGTAGCCAGCAGGGTGTCCAGCCTGATGGACATGTCGACTAACTGGTCGAAAGAGAGACTGGTGTCCCTACAGGCCAGCTCCCGATGGACGTCCTCTCGTAGACTACAGCGGTAGTGATCGATGAGGGCCCGCTCATTCCACCCTGCATCCGCCGCTAGAGTACGGAATTCTAACGCAAACTCCTGGGCGCTCCTCCTCCCCTGCCGGAGGCAGAACAGACGCTCCCCCGCCGCTTTCCCCTCCGGTGGATGGTCAAACACCGCCCTGAAGCGGCGGGAGAACTCAGCGTATGTGATGGTGATAGCGTCTATCCTCCTCCACTCGGCGTTGGCCCATTCCAACGCCTTGCCGGTAAGGCAGGAGATGAGGGCGGACACGCTCTCGTGTCCCGAGGGCGCCGGGTGCACGGTGGCCAGGTATAGCTCCACCTGGAGAAGGAAGCCCTGACACCCGGCAGCGGTCCCATCGTAGGCCCTCGGGAGCGAGAGTCGAATTCCCCTGGGTTCCGGAGCGGGAATGGGCTGACTGGCTGATGGTGATGGCAGGGGAGGTGGAGTTGGGGGTGTCCCTCGGGTCTCCCAGCGTTGAAGTGTGTTAATAACATCCTGCAGGGCGGACGCGATCCTCCAATGTCTCCTGTGCTGCTGCGGCTCCTGCTGATTCCATTCTGAAAGGTGTGTGATTCTGTCAGCGTGTGCTGTAGGTGGGTGTGGTGTGGGAATCAGGCGCAGGACGCAGAAGATAAGTCCAAAAGACTTTAGTAATGCACACTCAAAACACGATCCAACAGCCCGGAGGCGAGAAAATGCGCACACAGGCGTAAACAAAAGGGCGCACTAAACATGTGCGAAAAATACTCTCCTACACAAAGGAGGCAAGCTACAATAGCGCACTGTAAATAGTAGCGCACCAACACGACAGCGAAAACAATCACACACAACACCTGACAAACACAACGAGAGCTTATAGGACACTAATGACGCTAAACGACAACAGGTGTACATAATCCAGACAAAACCAAACGAACATAGAAACATACAACGGTGGCAGCTAGAATTCCGGAGACGACGAACGCCGAAGCCTGCCCGAGCAAGGAAGAGAGGCAGCCTCGGCCGAAACCGTGACAAGAAGGCACACCTGTTAATTGAAATGCATTCCAGGTGACTACCTCATGAAGCTGGTTGAGAAAATGCCAAGAGTGTGCAAAGCTGTCATCAAGGCAAAGGGTGGCTATTTGAAGAATCTGAAATATAAAATATATTTTGATTTGTTTAACACATTTTTGGTTACTACATGATTCCATATGTGTTATTTCATAGTTTTGATGTCCAAACTTTGACTGGTTCTGTATATTTTGTTTTTAGAAAAAGAAAAACAAACAAAATGTTTAGCTAGCGTGCTGAGAGTGAAACTGTGTAGAGTTTTCCCTGAGTTGTATCACCCATTTGTTAGCTGCAAGAGTTGTTACACACACACGGTTTGTTCCTCCTCACAGGGGAAAGACTTATCCCATCAGCACATCTTAGATCACATCCACGCTAATCTCATGTTTGTCTACCAATTTGTAAATTCCCAAATGCATCTTAATTTCCCCTTCCAGCCTGAGCTCTTAAACCAGGCCTTTTAGAAAAGAGGATTTGGTGGTAGTATGCAGTATGGGAGGTGGACGTGTGTGTGTGTGTGTTTGTGTGTGTGTGTGTGTGTGTGTGTTAGTGTGGGAGTTAGAAAGAAAGAGTGAGGGAGAGGAGAACAGGGAAAGAGAGAGAGAAAGTGAAAGAGAAAGAGATACTCTGAAATGAGAGAGGGCTAGGTCTAAAACTGAACATCAGTGGGCCATTGAGCCTGACACACAAGACCAGCTAGATATTAGCCAGAAATGGCCCGCCTATGTTTACACAGATCAACAGAGACAGAGAGGACAAATAAAGCCCATATGCCCCAATTATAATTGTGTGATGAAAATCATCATGAATTGTTCATTTATGTAGCTATTTTCATATTCTCTGGGCGTTTTGTAATGCATACACTAATTACACTAATAACTAGCCAGCTATTACATCTGTGACTCATGCAGACAACAAACAGGCTTTGTGCTCTATTAATACTTAACTGAAAACTATTGACGCAAAGGTTTGCATCATGTGTGTATGATAATATGGCATTCAAAGAAAATTACAGATGTCTCTTAAGTAGACATATTTCTCTTTCTATCTCTGTTCCATCTACCTCCCAACAGCAGACATGTCTAGAGAGATGAGAGTCTCAGACAGACAGTCAGACATGAAACAGTCTGTAGCATGATTGTCACAGTAGGAACATGTCATTGTCTGGACGTCAATATCTCTATGGTTTTCTGTGTTTGTGTTTGCCACGGGGCCACGGCATGACTCATCCCTTTATCTGATGATTCAATCGCTCGGCATGACCTGCCATGGTAGAACACACACATATAAACACACACTCTGATGTCCCAGGACAACTTGACAGGACTGGCAAGGAGAGAAACCCTGGCGAGAGAGAGAGAGAGAGAGAGAGAGAGAGAGAGAGAGAGAGAGAGAGAGAGAGAGAGAGAGAGAGAGAGAGAGAGAGAGAGAGAGAGAGATGACCAGTAAATGTGAAATCAATTGCAAGATATAGAGTGAAAAGGACAGAGAGATTAGAGGGGGTTAGGAGAGCATGGCTTGCCTCAATCAAGCTGGTAAACAGTTCAGAATTAGATCGCTCTTCAATTACCCACTAACCAATCTTCCAATGATAGGACAGGCTCTCCCCTACATCCTCTCAGGGTAAGGCAATAGCTTCCTAATGAGTGTCTACCTTCTTTCTACTGCCTTAGCCAAATGACTTTCCCTTCTTGTCCCTGATTAACAATTTACACATCTACTTCCCTCCTTTAATCAGGATTGTCTTTATGCATTCTAAAAAATCTGTATGGGTTATAAATCTATGCTGAGTCTATGACAGCGGCTCGATATAATCTAGAATCTGACAAATCTGGCAACCGAGTAGTGACCTTGGAAGTCAATCTAACCAATCAGGACGAGCATTGGTTGAGGAATTAAGGAACAAGCTAGCTGGACGTAGCCCCAGTATCGGAGAGGCTAATTGGACTATACGGTTTTGAGCTTAACTGGCCCTGCCACCTGGGATGGCTCGGTGCATAGCTAATGGTCAGTAAGAGAAGCAAAGTAAAACGATTAAAAAGCCATATCTGGGCTATTTGGCAGGAACAATGCCTCATAATAATGAAGTTATTTTGTTTCTTTTTTGACAAGCCTGTTGGAACTGTATAATGATAAGAACTTCTGAAGTTGATGATAAAAAATAAGTACTGTTGTTGTAACAAAGCTTGCTTTTGCATGTAACATATGATAAATGGTATGCAGTGTACATCACTCATGGACAACATGGGTAACCATTCACTGATAAATATGCAACCACTGATACAGTCAGACTTAACCACATGCACACACACACACACACACACACACACACACACACACACACAAAAAACACACACACACATACTCCATCCCACTCCAGAGATACACAATGTCCCTGTAAAGCACAACCACTTGTCACACTGAAGTGTGTGTGTGTCAAATAAAACAAAATAAAATGTTATTTGTCACATGTTCAGAATTCAACGGGTGTAGACTTCACCGTGAAACACAACGATGCAGTTAAAAAAATTATAATGCAAAATAAAAATATTAAGATGAATAAAATAAACAATAATTATGCTGTGTGTGTGTGTGTTTGTGTGTGTGTATGTGTGTGTGTGTGTGTGTGTGTGTATGTGTGTCGTTAGGACAGAGAGGGGGAAATATCTTCTGGTTCTGCTCTCACTCTCCTACCTTTATATATCATTTAATTATCTGTATTGGTCTTTAATGTAATTATCTGTATTGGTCTTCAATGATGGGTCTTGTGTGCTACTCATTTCTTTATTTCTTTCTTTATCTGTTAAGTGACTGAAGGGATCAGACTCCACTATGTGACTAGTGTAGAGTCGCTAGGCTATTGAGCTACTGGGCCATGCTATTATGGCCAGCAAATCATGTGCTATAGTGTGTGTGTGTGTGTGTGTGTGTGTGTGTGTGTGTGTGTGTGTGTGTGTGTGTGTGTGTGTCTGTGTCTCTGTGTGTGTGTGTGTGTGTGTGTGTGTGTGTGTGTGTGTGTGTGTGTGTGTGTGTGTGTGTCTGGCAGGCCAGATAAGGGCTGTAAGGAAAGGTTGTGCCAGATTCTGTCACATCATTTAGGACTCAATGATCTGCCAACAGTCTCATTGCTGGATGACATGTGTTAACCTCTGGAGCGTCAGACAGATCACCAGTGTGTGTGTGTGTGTGTCTGTGTGCATGGTTGTGTGTGTGTGTGTGTGTACACCATTTAGATAAGCTTACCTCATGTATCATTTATCCAAAGGGAAGCCATTTGAAATGTTAAACTATTACAGTGTGATTAAATATAATGTACCGCTTCTGTGTCGTTCACTACCCCACCTTGGTCAATATCGCTGGGCTCTCACTGGTTACTTATCGGCCATTAATATAACGATAGTTAGTAGGCCCGTGCAACAGATATGGAATGCTCATTAGACAATAGGGATAATATTCCACAGCAATAATGAAGAGTGTTGGTTTCAAAAGTCATGGTGGCGGTAGTTCATTAATTGGACTTATTCCCTAATTATGTACACGCTTAGAAAAAAGGTCCTATCTACAGATGTAAGATCTTAATTTGATCACTCTTTCATTGATGAGAATGTTCCTGCACATCAGGAAATGCAAAATGGTCATGTATTCAAGGGTTGAAAAAGGCTTCTGAAGTTTAAAATGTCAGACTTGATTTGCCCTAACGTGAAATGTATCAACGCCTACAAAACATATCCAGATAATCAACATAATAATTATAATTTCCTGTTGCAGCAGGATTATTTGTAAAACCTTAAATCAGGGTTCTTCAATCCTGGTCCTGGAGGGCCGAAACACTTCTGTTTTTTATTTCTACCTGGTAGTTAATTGCACTCACCTGGTTTTCCCAGGTCTGAATTAGCCCCTGATTAGAAGGAGAGGATGAAAAACAGAGGTGTTTCGGCCCTCCAGGACCAGGATTGAAGAACCCTGCCTTAAATGGTTTTTCGGCTGTCCCTATAGGAGAACCCTTTGAAGAACCATTTTTATTTCCAGGTAGAACCCTTTTGGGTTCTATGTTTAACCCTTTCCACAAAGGGTTCTACCTGGAACCAAAATGGTTCAAATATGGGGACAGCCAAATAAGGCTTTAGGAACCCTTTTTTCTAAGAGTATAGGCTATAGTCTGGGATTGAGTATTATGAACTAAATTCATTCTACACCTGCTAGCCAATCACAAGACGCATTTTACAAATGCTTCTTGTAATTGCCCATAGCTGACATTGTGACATAATGATTATATGATCTGGTTGACCTGGCTTGCGGATTTCTGTGATGTGTCCAGATAAGCTGTAAATAGCAGATTGAGCTGAAATACATTGAGCTATAATTGAACACGGACCTGGACATTGCTATATTATATTTATTTATCCTTTCTTTGTTTCTTTCACTGTTTTCAACTCTCTTTTCCTTTTCCTCCCCCAGCTCCCACTCTCTCTCTCTCTCTCTCTCTCTCTCTCTCTCTCTCTCTCTCTCTCTCTCTCTCTCTCCCTCTCTCTCTCTCTCGCTCTCTCTCTCTCTCTTGCTCTCTCTCCCCACTCTCTCTTGCTCTCTCTCCCCACTCTCACTCTTGCTCTCTCTCTCTCTCTCTCTCTATCTCTCTCTCTCGCTCTCTCTCTCACTCGCTCGCTCGCTCACTCTCTCTCTCTCTCTCTCTCTCTCTCTCTCTCTCTCTCTCTCTCTCTCTCTCTCTCTCTCTCTCTCTCTCTCTCTCTCTCTCTCTCTCTCTCTCGCCTCTCTCTCTCTCTCTCTCTCTCTCTCTCTCCTCTCTCTCTCTCTCTCTCTCTCTCTCTCTCTCTCTCTCTCTCTCTCTCTCTCTCTCTCTCTCTCTCTCTCTCTCTCTCTCTCTCTGTGTGTGTGAGGCAGAGCTGGTGAGGGTTGATGGAGGGTCATTAAAGTGTGTTTGTTCAGCTCCAGTGGCCTGACTGTGGCTGGCTCTGGAAAGGGTTTGGTGCACAGCTGCCCTATCTCTCCCAGGACTGGACACACGTAATCAGGCAGACATGCAACACTTTCCCTAAATATCTTTCTCCCTTCTCCCTCTCCCCATGTCCCTCTCTCTCATCAGTCTCCATAACTCTCCCCATGTCCCTCTCTCTCATAAGTCTCCATAACTCTCCCCATGTCCCACTCTCTCATCAGTCTCCATAACTCTCCCCATGTCCCTCTCTCTCATCAGTCTTCATAACTCTCCACATATCCGTCTCTCACATCAGGCTTCATAACGCTCCCCATGTTCCTCCTCTCATCAGTCTCCAAAACTCTCCCCATGTCCCTTTCTCTCATCAGTTTCCATAACTCTCCCAATGTCCCTCTCTCTCATCAGTCTCCATTACTCTCCCCATGTCCCTCTCTCTCATCAGTCTCCATAACTCTCCCATGTCCCTCTCTCTCATCAGTATCCATAACTCTCCCCATGTCCCTCTCTCTTTCATCAGACTCCATAACTCTCCCCATGTCCCTCTCTCTCATCAGTCTCCATAACTCTCCCCATGTCCCTCTCTCTCTCATCAGTCTCCATAACTCTCCACATGTCCCTCTCTCTCATCAGTCTCCATAACTCTCCCCATGTCCCTCTCTCTCATCAGTCTCCATAACTCTCCCCATGTCCCTCTCTCTCATCAGTCTCCATAACTCTCCCCATGTCCCTCTCTCTCATCAGTCTCCATAACTCTCCCAATGTCCCTCTCTCTCATCAGTCTCCATAACTCTCCCCATGTCCATCTCTCTCATCAGTCTACCATACCAGAGGTCCATACCCCAGCAGCCAGTCACAGACATAATAAGGTCAAACATATCCCTCCTCTCCTATCGCTTCCCATCTCCGTCTTCTGCTGTTGTCTATCTTTACCCCCTTCCATCCCTTCATCATAGAGGCCACACATGCCAATCTCTTCCCTTCTCTGTGCCAGTCCATGCCAGTCCATCCTGGCTCACAGTGGGCATCCATGCCCCCAGCTGCCAGTCAGCCAGAACAAGGGCTGCTGCTGCTCACAGTCTCTACTGATCTGTTCCATCATCAACAGAGAGTCTGACTCTAGTAACGAAACAACCGTGACATTTTGGACATCACTGCATTTTAAATCATCACTAATGCTAATTATACAGTGCTATGAAAAAGTATTTGCCCCTTCTCAAATGTTCTCTACTTTTGCATATTTGTGATACTGAATGTTATCAGATCTTCAACCAAAACCTAATATTAGATAAAGGGAACATAAGTGGACAAATAACACAACAATTACATATTTATTTCATAAACAAAGTTATGCAACACCCAATTCCCCTGTGTGAAAAAGTAATTGCCCCCTTACACTCAATAACTGGTTATCATGGTTCCTTCTATTAAGGCAAGTCGTCCAGGTCCTGAAGCAGCAAAGCATCCCCAAACCATCACACCACCACCACCATGCTTGACCTTTGGTATGATGTTCTTACTGTGGAATGCAGAGTTTGGTTTTCGCCAGGCATTACTGGAACCATGTCGTCCAAAAAGTTATACTTTTGAATCATCTGTTCATATAACGCTCTTCCAAGAGTCTTGATGATCATCCAGGTGCTTTTTGGCAAACTTGAGTCAACTTTTTGGACGAGATTGGTCCCATTATGCCTGGCAAAAACCAAACACTGCATTCCACAGTAAGAACATCATACCAAAGGTCAAGCATGGTGGTGGTGGTGTGATGGTTTGGGGATGCTTTGCTGCCTCAGGACCTGGACGACTTGCCTTAATAGAAGGAACCATGAATTCTGCTCTGAATCAGAGAATTCTACAGGAGAATGTCAGACCATCCGTCTGTGAGCTGAAGCTGAAGCGCAGCTGGGTCATGCAGCAAGACAATGATCCAAAACACACAATCAAGTCTACATGAAAATTGCTATAAAGCAGCAAATTGGAAGTTTTGGAATGGCCTAGTCAAAGTCCAGACCTAATCCCAATTGAGATGTTGTGGCAGGACTTGAAACGAGCAGTTCATGCTTGAAAACCCACACGTCACTGAGTTAAAGCAGTTCTGCATGGAAGAGTGGGACAAAATTCCTCCACAGCGACGTGAGAGACTGATCAACAACTACAGGAAGCATTTGGTTGGAGTCATTACAGCTAAAGGTGGCACAACCAGTTATTGAGTGTAAGGGGGCAATTACTTTATCACACAGGAGAATTGGGTGTTGCATAACTTTGTTTATGAAATAAATGAAATAAATATGTAATTGTTGTGTTATTTGTTCAATTATGTTCCCTTTATCTAATATTATGTTTTGGTTGAAGATCTGATAACATTCAGTATCACAAATATGCAAAAGTAGAGAAAATTAGAAAGGGGGAAAACACTTTTTCATAGCATTGTAGCTATGAAAACAATACTTAAAGTATGTACAGTTTTTATCCCTCTTCAATCTATATCCTTTTATTCAGTTGTAACCTGCCTAATGCATTGTGAAGGAATCAAAGCCAAGATTTTTCATAAGGTTTCTACATGCTTAATCTTTTCCCCTATCAGAGTTGTGCCTCTACTTTTTAACTGGTGTCAAGATGTTGTAAAACAGGCACTCTAGAAACTTCCCAATTGTGGGCCTCACCTGCACTCTGCATGAAGTCCTTGCATTTTATCTGAAAGGCCTCTCTACACTAAATCATGAAAATGAAGTCAGTCCAGACTAAATGAAGTAGTTTGTGTCACACTGAACAGGCATTCCAAGATGGAGGCTTGTGCCTGTAAGGCTTCCATATTACGGGAGTGTTCTTTTAGGAGAGAGTATCTCAGGATTTCCCACACACATACGGAGACACACACACTCGCACAAAGACACGAACACACGCATGCACATACACACACCCACTAACACACACAACCACACCCACACCACACGCACACACAAACACACATTGTGTGTGTGTGTCTGTCTCTCTCTCTCTCTCTCTCTGTCTCTCGCTCTCTCTCGCTCTCTCTCTCGCTCTCGCTCTCGCTCTCTCTCTCTCTCTCTCTCTCTCTCTCTCTCTCTCGCCTCTCTCTCTCTCTCTCTCTCTCTCTCTCTCTCTCTCTCTCTCTCTCTCTCTCTCTCTCTCTCTCTCTCTCTCTCTCTCTCTCTCTCTCTCTCCCTGCCCTGTACATGCACACACAGGAAGAAACAGATACCCACACACACACTTCTCAGCGGAGTGTATCCTCCATTCTTATTCTAATTCAGAGGCAACCAGGCGCTTGGAAGACAAGATTGACTCTCTTTATCACCTCAAATACATTTACCTCTTCAGTCAGAGCAAAAGCCTTATCCTAATGACATCTATCCCTGCTACTGATCTCCACCGCTTTAAACAGCACATCATCTCACACTCAGCATGAAACCAATCCTCTCTGCTCACCGCTGTGTGCGTGTGTGTGTGCTTGTGTGTGTGTGTGTGTGTGTGTGTGTGTGTGTGTGTGTGTGTGTGTGTGTGTGCGTGCAGCCATGGCAGATTTAATATTCTCTCAATTCGTCCTCTACTTGAGATTTTAGAGACAGGGTGTTTTTGTGGGTACATATTGTGTGCGATAAGGAGTGTGTTCACGTTGAGATGTGTGGGTTTTTGCATGTGAGCATTTGGGTGCGCATCCATGTTTGTGTGTGTGTGAGTGTATGTGTGTGTGATAGAGAGAGAGGAAGTGTGTGTCATCAAATCACTGTGAACTTGTCTATTTTTTGTATAAATATGTGTGAGTCACTGACACTGGAGATAACCGCAGTTCCTTTAATATGCGTTTGTCATTGTGTGTGTGTCTTTGTGTGCATACACACACGTATATACAGTATGTATGTTAGTACACAGGGGTTACACTGTGCTCCCGAGTGGCACAGCGGTCTAAGGCACTGCATCTCAGTGCTAGAGGCATCACTACAGGCCCTGGTTTGATTCCAGGCTGTATCACAATTACATTTTTTACATTTTAGTAATTTAGTAGACGCTCTTATCCAGAGCAACTTACAGGAGCAATTAGGGTTAAGTGCCTTGCTCAAGGGCACATCGATAGATTTTTCACCTAGTCGGCTCGGGGATTAGAAACAGCAACATTTCGGTTACTGGCACGACGCTCTTAACCACTAAGCTACCTGCTGCCCCAATCTGGCCGTGATTGGGTAGCGCACATTTGGCCCAGCGTCGTCCGGGGTAGGCCATCATTGTAAATAAGAATTTGTTCTTATCTGACTTGCCTACTTAAAAAAAAGGTTACATTTACAAAAAAATACCCTGAGACATTCTCTGGTGCTTGGCACACATCCAGCCTCTCATAACTGTCTGTCATTCTTCATGAATGTAATTGACTCAGACAAAAACATTTAGTTGATGATGAGCAGATGGCATCAGCCACAGGGGCAGAATAACAAGAGCCTGAAATTTCAGTTGGTGGAAAACAATACTGTATGTTTTTTGTTTATATAATACCTTAAACTCATCAAGTTAGAGCCTCAGTCAGATGCAATTGAGTAAAGTAATTCCCAAGAAGATCTCTGATCAATTGCTAATGAACACTGTTGCTCAATCGCCTAGTAGCTCAGGGTAGCTATTCAACAGTTGGTCTGTATCTGGGTCCTTACTTTACCTGGCTTTCATCTCAAATCAAATCAAATCAAATTGTATTTGCCACATGCGCCGAATACACAGATGTAGACCTTTCAACTAAATGCTTACTTACAAACCCTTAACCAACAATGCAGTTTTAAGAAGTAAGTAAAATATAGATAAGTAAAAAATATAAATAGCAAATAATTAAAGAGCAGCAGTAAAATAAAATAACAGTAGGGAGGCTATATGCAAGGGGTACCGGTACAGAGTCAATGTGCGGGGGCACCGGTTAGTCGAGGTAATTGAGGTAATATGATTCAAAGGATCCATCTGTGTGTGATTGTGTGTTTGTGCGTGTTTGTGTGTGTGTGTGTGTGTTTTCAAGTGTCCATGTGTAGCATTGTCAACAGGTGGATCCTTTGAATCAGTGAATAGTTTGTACATACTGTAGTTCAGTGTGTGCACATTATAAAGGTCCAATCCAGCCGTTTTGATCTCAATATCAAATCATTTCAATGTAGCCAGGTTTGTAATTCTCTTTCTTATTGGTCTATTAACTGATGTCACCAGGCAGGCCAAAACTACATCCCACCAAAACAGGCTGAAATTTCAGGTGGTCTTTTCAAACAGCTTTTACACTAAAAGGGCATGATCATAATGTTCACAATTTCACAGTATTATTCCAACTAATAGTGTTGAAATATATGTAAAACACACAGTTTTGGCTGCGCTAGGCCTTTAACATGTCTTTATGAGTGTGTTGGCATGCATATGATGCAGTTCATGACTAATACTTTTTTTCCCCACTGTATGTATACAGCACTGTAAGGGTTGGTGTGATGTGTGACCCAGGTGCGGTGCAGGATAGACAGTAGGCAGTAGACAGAGATGGTGAAACAAGGGTCTTTACTGGTGGTCCCAAAACCAGGATACAAAATAACGGACTTGTCACGATAAAATAAAGGAGGAGCAAATTGGTCTCCAAAAACAGGCTGACAGCAAATATACGAAATACTAAGTACGACTGAAAACAACAATGAAACCGAGAGAACACTTTTCAAGTACCTGTACATACGTCTCACGATCAGACACTGATTAGTACTGTTTGGCATCGAGAAACTAGCAGAGAAAACAGAGCAAGGAACACAGGGAAGTGAGGGCATAAATATACAGGTGAACAGGTAGACACAGGTGACACCAATAGGATAATGATTAGTCCAGACTGTGAGTGAGGAGGTGCCTAAGGTTGTCGGAGGATGACACCTAGTGGGTCGCTCCGTAACTGCGACCCCCTCCTGTAACACAGCACAAGAATCACAGATGTGATACATCTTCACCATATATCTGTGTGTAGATATGCTTTTCCATCCATCCACCCTCCTTCCCAAACCCTGCTACACACACTCCACCTCCCCTAGTACCAGCTCATGTGTGAGGTTAATATAATTAAAGGTTGAGTAAGCATTTTGTGCACAATGTAGCCACATTTCTATTATATGTAAATAGCTTAAGATTAGTGAATGCCATAATGTAGTTATTTTGTTAGATAATTCTTCTCCCTTTTAGCAGAAATTGTTATTTTTTTAAAGCCATTTTAACTGTCGTGCTAGCTGTTCAGTCCGAACAGATTTATAAATCATGGTAATTTGTCATGCTTTGCAGATGTTGTATTCCTCCGAGGCACGTGTTGCTAGGCAACCCCCCGCTTGCTTTGGAAGGCCTGCTCCCTCTGTGGCTAAAGCCAGTGTAAGAAACGTGCTAACAAATGTTTGTGCTATGAAACTAAATAAACACTGCACTTTGACCCACAAAACGTATTTGCTAGATTCACAATAATGTTAGACAAAGCAAGGAAAGTGAACTTCAAAACATGACGTAGTTTTATTGGATTTTCTAGCTGTTGTTGGTAAGTAATGAATCTGCTAACTTCTGATATGACTGACTGCATATTTGAACTGTGGTGAATATGTTTATGGTAGCTGGCATGTAAGTCATCTCTTTCTCCTGGCGCTCCTAATTAAAACAGGCACTTGTGGAGCGAGAAGGGAAATACTGTAGCATAGCTCTAGGCTTCAACACATACACACACACACACTTTCTCTGGGCTTGAACAGATGCTGCAGTTGTTACACCCCTGAAAAAGGGGAGAAATAATCACGAACGTGACGCAGTTATGTTTCCTCACTGACAAATTTAGTGTAATCTTTTTACAAAAATACCACATTTTACAGAACAACAGATCTACAGGAACCAGAGTTTTGTAGGGTACAAAGCTTATTCAAGTCACAACAGCATAAACTGTAATTCACTAAAACATATACAAATGTTTCAATATAACTGTCAAACACAAAGTAGCTTTAGCTCAGTAACCCATAACTACATTTATCAACCATGTCAACAAAGTATTCGAAACACATTATACAAATAACCCCAAATATTATATTAACAACGCACATATTCATTCACAATTAGCATAAAATGGCAGCTACTCTCAGTACGAAGCTATCGCTGCAACCAAGCAGATTACAGTCACACACGCACCTAATAACTCTCTTCAACTTAACTCTAACTTCCTCAAGATGTTACTAACACATACCTTAAACTCTCTTCACAGGTTAGCAAGTTATTACATTCAAATTAACTCGTTTCATATCAATAACGTACCTGAAAAAGGGGAGAAATAATCACGAACGTGACGCAGTTATGTTTCCTCACTGACAAATTTAGTGTAATGAGAAAAAGACCGCGATTCCCCCAGGAAGTTGGGTGGAGACCAGAGCAATCGATCTCAGGCTCATAGATTAAGAGCATTTAGTAGATCACAGATGAACACTTTTACCCTTAAATTAGGCACCACAAAATAAAGTAGTCAATATAACATTTACACATTCCTCTTACAATATTAACCCTTTGACTCTTGACGGATTTTAAACACATTTATGCATTTTATCAATCTCTATGAACTAGTACTGGATGCATTATCTTTTTAACCTTAGATATTTTAAGATCCTTACATACCATGAACTTTACTAATACTTTTTTAGTGTATAACAGGCTATGAATGTCCTTTAACCTGTCACACTCTCCCCGACAAAATAAATGTTGTCCCAACATTACCAACATTATCTTCTTAAACAGTCTATAAGCACTGGACGTAGAAAATCCTCTTCTGTAAGCTAGTCCTTGAGCAGAGGTCAAAGTTCACAGTTCAAATAGAACCAAGAAGTTATATTCACAGTCCATATCTGTTGACCAGCTGTATAAACAGTCCATAAGCAGTCTTTTCTCATACTATTGTCAACAGTCCATCAGTTTTAATGATCTATATGCATAGTCTGCTAATTGTCTTGTGAAAGTCTGTGAAATCAGTCAGTAGTCCATGGTCAAACATGTCAACTCTGTCTGTGGCCTCAAGTTTGCTGAAGTCCATACATGTAGGGTGGCTGAAGGTAATATCCCTGTAGTGATGGCAGCCATGGAACCAGTCCTGGTGCAGGGTAGACAGGGAACAACTGTGGCTGTGGCTGTATACTGTAGCAGGAAGGGATACCAAGCTGATCATAGGTGATACGTCTTGGAGGGTGTCTCTCTCTTTGTGGCAGCTGGTAGCTGGTTCCTCAGGTTCAGCAGCAGCAGTTAATGAAGGAAAGGCACTTAGTGGACGATCATCCAGCACATTTTCAGCAGGCAAGTTCATCTCCTCAGCAGGCAGTTCTTTAACTGTTGTTTTCTCCTCCAGCTGATTTTCAACAAGAGGCTGTGCTGGTAGCGTATCAGGAACTGGCACCGCAACTGTTTGTTTCACTGGTGGGGGCCTGTTTTCCGACTCTCTCGCTGGTTCAGCATACCTCTCAGGTACTGTAGGAAATGTGGGGACCTGTAGCGGCTCATGATGAAGGTCATATTCATCCCCGCTGTCTTCATCAGAATCTAGAGGCTGTGATCCAGGCTGATGTCTCTTTTTCTTACTTTTGTCATCTTTAGTCATTTCTGGTTGTTTCTCAAAAGGTAAGTGGTCACAGGACATGAGCAGGTTTCTGTGCAGGACCCGGGAGCGTCCCCTACCCTTTTCTGGTCTCAACTCATAAATCGGCAGGTCTGAACCCATTTGTCTCACTACTGTGTGAATTTGATCTTCCCAATAGTTACGGAGTTTGCCTGGTCCTCCTCTTGGTGTCAGGTTTTTAATCAGAACTCGCTCGCCAGGCTGTAGCACTGAACTCCTAACTTTAGTGTCATAGTACTTTTTACTTCTTTCAGCAGCTTTCTGAGCATTTTCATTTGCAATGGCGTATGCTTCTTCCATTCCTCGTTTCCAGTTCTCCACGTAGTCTCGCTGGTTACTGGAACCTGCCTCTGTGCACAATCCAAAGAACATATCAACTGGAAGCCTGGGTGATCTCCCAAACAGAAGATAAAATGGTGAATAGCCAGTCACTTCACAGCAGGGTGCAGTTATAGGCATAAACCAGTTTGTTTAGAGACTCCTTCCAGTTTGACTTTTGTGTCTCAGTTAGTGTCTTTAGCATTTGCAACAATGTTCTGTTCATTCGTTCCACTTGACCGTTCCCCATCGGGTGGTAGGGTGTTGTTCTGGACCCCGCCATGCCACTGAGTTTCTTTAACTGATGGAACAACTGATTTTCGAATTCTCCCCCTTGGTCATGGTGGATGCGGGAGGGAACCCAAACTTCAGGGCAAAGTCATTGAAGATGAGATTTGCAGCAGTTTTTCCTGACTTTGATGTGGTGGCGTAGGCTTGAGTGTAACGTGTAAAATGATCAACAATCACGAGGATGTACTCATATCCCCCCCTTTGCATCTGTCGAGATGGAGGAAATCTATACATACCAGTTCAAATGGCTGTGTTGTCACAATGTTTGTCAGAGGAGCTCTTGTTTCATGGCCTGGCTTTTTCTGCTTGACACAGCTACAAGTTTTAGTCACATAGTGCTCAATGTCAGATTGCATATAAGGCCAGAAGAAGCGGTCACGTACTAGTGATACAGTGCGGTCAGTACCTTGGTGTCCCATGTTATTGTGCAACTCTTCCATCACTTTACCTTTGTACTGCTCTGGTAGAACTAACTGCTTGCGGGCTGTAGTGATTCTGTACAGAATACCATCACTGTCGATTGTCAATTTGTCCCATTCTCTGAATAGGCATTTTGTCTTTGGACTGAATTCCTTTTGCTCTTTAACTGGCGGTTTGGAACCAGACAGCTTGAAATCGAGCACAGGACGGATGACCGGATCAGACTCTTGTGCCTCTCTTATCCCCTCTTTTGGGATCGAGCTGATTGTTGCTGTAGTTGTCTCACCTTCAGCTGATACTGACATAGATGCAGCTGAAATTGACCAAGGCACAAAAGGCTCTTTCTGTACCTCTACTGCTTGTATAGTGGCGGCAATGGTGTCTGGTGGAAGCTCCTCAGAACATTCTCTCATCAGTGACTCTACATCCAGTGGCATCCTCGACAAAGCATCTGCATCACCGTTCTCTCTGCCTGGCCTGTACTTTATTGTAAAGTGGAAATCAGCCAATTCTGCAACCCACCTGGAAGTGGTTGCGTTCAGTTTGCAGTAGACAGAATGTAGCTGAGCGGGTTGTTATCACTGTATACAGTGAAGGTCGGAGCATAGTACAAATAATCATGGAACTTATCAGTGATTGCCCATTTTAGAGCTAGAAATTCTAGCTTGCCAGAGTGGTAGTGATAGTTCTTCTCAGCTGCTGTTAAGGTTCGAGAGCCATAAGCAATGACCCTAAGCTTCCCATCTTGCTCTTGATAAAGAACTGCTCCCAAGCCTTGGTGTGACGCATCAGTGTGTACAACAAATGGCTGAGTGAAGTCAGGGAAACCTAAGACTGGTGGGTAGAAGCAGACACTCAATCAGCTGTTCAAGTGCCTGTTGATGCTGGTCAGTCCACAGGATTGGCTTGTTTGAGGGCACCACATGACTTACTTTCTTTGTTTTTGCTTTCCGTGGGTGGTCAGGTAATTTCTCTGAATCTGCTTTCAGGAGGTCATACAGACAGCTGGCCCTCCTAGAAAAGTCTTTGATGTACTGTCTGTAGTAAGTGAGTAAACCAAGCATTTTTCTGAGCTGGCCCACAGTCTGTGGTCTGATCTCTTTCAATGCTCTTACTGCTTCAAAATCGGCTGGGTCAACTTTGCTGCCGTCTGCAGACACTATTCTGCCCAAATAACGGACCTGGGGTTTAAAGAGATCACACTTACTTGGCTTGAGTTTGATGCCATACTCTCTGAGACGCTGCAAAACCTTTTGCACATCATTCACATGGCTGTCGAAAGTTTTACTGAAAACTAGCGTGTCGTCCAGATAAGGAATGCAGATGTTGTCCCGGAGCCCTTCCAAACATTCCTCCATACAACGCTGAAAAGCTGCAGGAGCGTTCATGAGGCCGAATGGCATACGTATCCACTCATAGAGTCCCCCATGGGGTCACAAATGCTGTCAGTGATCTGCTTTCTTCAGAGATGAACCCTTGGTGATATGCTTTTCCCTGATCTAAAAGGGAGAACCAGGAATTACCACCTAAACTGTCCATGATGTCCTGGACCCGAGGGATGGGCTGGCGGTCGGGATGTGTCTTTCTGTTCAGGTCTCTGTAATCTATACACAACCGGAGGGTCCCGTCCTTCTTCCTAACGCACCACGACAGGTGAAGAATATGAAGAGTTTGACTTCCTAACCCAACCCTGGGCTATGAGGTCATGAAGGTAACCCTTCATCTCCTGATACAGTGGCCTGGGCACTGACATGTATGTGCGCTTGACTGGTTCAGAGTCCTTTAGAGAAATAGTCATTTTCAATCGTTCAATGCAGCCAATGTCATTGTCTGATCTGGAGAAGGAGTGACACTCTTCTCTAAGCATTTTCCTAACAACCTCTCTCTGTTCTTCGGTTAGGTGACTTAAACCTACTGGTGGATCCCACTGTTCAGTAGCAGTACATGGAGTTTGAACACTAGTGTGATTCACTGTGGCTGGGGTGACAGCTTTTTCAAAGACTTGGGCAGGTAACACAGTCATAATGGTTTGTACTGTACCGATTATGGTGCGTCCTAGCAGGGCAATGTCGTGGTCAGTGGGGTTAGAGACATCAAGCATGACAACTGGAAAAACACCTTTCTTAACTCTGACTAGTGTGTCAAAGAACTCAAGTTCATCTGGCCACTGCGGGTTCAGGTCTGGCTGGAAAAGCATTGTCATGTCATCTTTGAAAGGCTGGGAAGCTACCCGGCACTCAATCTGAATGCTACTGTGTTTTGGTACAGCAACCTTCTCTTTCTTGGTCTTCACTGCGTATTCATCTGTCTGTTCTGCGCTAACAGCCTGTATAAAAGCCCTCACCTTATTTCTTTTGAGGCTTGGGAAAGCTTTTTTCACTGTGCTGTACCGTTTAGTCTTTTCGGTCCTTGTCAGGATGTGCTCAATAACATTGAAACCTATGATGGGATGAGATAGGTGACAGCCTTTCATTACCAGCACTGGGATGATCAGTTCCTTCGTTTGGTCAGTTTCAGAGGCTAGCCGAAAAGTTGTTTCAATCCATCCCAGGTACGGCATTTCAGTCCCATTTGCTGCCGTCAATCTTAGATCATCAGGTGAGTCCAGAATTTCTGAAACATCCCTCAGCCTTGCGTTTGGGAGAGATTCCGCTTTCCATCGTTCATCAATGACCGATACCTGAGAGCCTGTGTCCCATAGAGCTTGGAGGTGGTGGCGATTCAGGTGACACTCAACAAGGCACTGTCTACCCGACTAGCGAGGTGACCTTATGGGGGTGGCAACCTTGAGCTAGGGATGGTAAAGAGTGGGCATTTTCTTCTGTACAGGAAAGCTTTTCACAGGTAGAGTCAATTTTCAGGTGAGTGCATTTTTCCTTATGTTTAGTCCAATGTTGGTTTTGACATCCTTTGGAACAGTACAGTGTCTCTTTACATGATGAACATTGTTTCAGGTTCTCAAATGACTCTTCTCTGGCACAATTTGCACATTTCTGGGACTTTTTGGTAGCTACGGTTAACACTTGTCCCTCAGCGGTAACCCTTCCCCGTTTAAAGGGGCCTCTTTGGATGGTCTGACTCCCGGATTTTACATCCAGCTTGAAAATGTTCCTCACTCCCACATCGGAAGCAGTGTGTGCAGCGTGCATCTGTTCTGGCCTGCTGGCAGACAAAACACCTCCTTGGAGCTTGAGCAGAGCGGTTGGTATACAGGTTAGGTGCATATTGATACTGCGCAGGGTCAGGTGCATGGGGCTGACTGTAGTTGCGGTAATACTGCTGCTGGGAAACAGGTGGCTGCTGTAATGTCTCCTTAATCTGAGCAATCTCTGCACTGAGACCTTTTAGGGAAGCTACACCTGTCTTAAGTTCAGCTAACTCTGTTAACAGTTCTGCGGGTATCTTAGCTTTGGCTTCCTTCACAGGACACTTTGCAGATGGCGTATCTTCTAACTGAGCTACACTTACAGTTGTAGCAGGCTGTGGGGCATTAAAAGCGCTTTTTGTTTCGTCTTTCTAACTCATTAGCACAAGCAATGTTAAGCTTCTCTAGCAAAACCTCATCTGATGTTTCGCTATCAAGCAGGAGAGGCTGCATGTCTATCCTGATACTGTCACTCTGGAGACCTGTAAGGACTGTGTGTAAACACATGCGCTGGACTAGGGCAGGGTCATACTTAAGCCCTGATTCTGACTCCTGGGACGCAAATAGTACTTTCTGCCTCAAATCTAAGACGCGCATCAGGAAGCTTTGAGGGGTCTCCTTGCTATGCTGTGCTTCTGAAGCTAGCTGTTTGTAAAGCTCTGTTGCACTCTTCTCTTGGAAGTGGGAACGCAGGATGCATCTAAGTGTGGGAAGAGTTAGCTGGGGTTTACCTTCCAAGTAGCTGCGTAGCTGTGAGCCTGGAGAAATAGCCCTGATTACTGCGTCTACTATTTCTACCTCAGGATAGCCTCTGTTAAGTCCATTCTCAATCTGATGGGCAAGGCTGGAAAAAGTCAGTTTATCTTTCTGGCCCGGTTCACCTATCTGACCAGAAATTTTTAACTCTTTGCGCCAGTATGAGCCGGGCTGTGCACTGGGTGAGAGCTGCATGCTCCTCTGAAGATGGGCAGGGGGTTGGGGCTGGCGCAGAGAATCACTGGCTTGGTCTGCAGTACTCTGCTCAGTTCCCACCCCCTTGTTGTGGGGTTACAGTTCTCAGTCCCTCTATTCTGTGATGTGTTCTGGCTGTTTCAATATCATGGTCAGTTTGCCCTGTCTTGCTATCTATGCCACTGATCATCTCTGTCATTTTGTCTTTAAGTAACAATAATTCCGACATGCCGCCATCTTCTAACTCTGCAACTTCCTCTCTTTCAAGGAACATCATAATGTGAGTCATCAGTGATATGCGGGATTTGTCTTGAACATCTCTTCTCTGTTCGCCTGATATGTCAAGGAAATCACATACGTCTAGTAACTTGTCTTTAGTCAGGGTGTGCAATTCTCCTACTACCTCTTCCTGTAGTTCTTCCAAGGCGGTTGTCATGTTGACAGGACAGGAGGAACCTTTACTGTGCAGGAGTTGACTCTGAATTAGGTGGTCCTTACTGTCTCTGATGGTCTCTCAACGGCCTCAGTCGACACGTGCTTAACCCCCAACTTCCAGCTCCCCTCGAACAGCAACACTTTCCTCACTGCAGCCTGCCTGGGTTGTTGTAGGGATTTAGCTGGCTCGGAATTCAGCGACCAGGATGTGGAAGCCGGACATCTGAGCAGCAATCTCAGCGGAGCCTCCAAAATGTTACACCCCTGAAAAAGGGGAGAAATAATCACGAACGTGACGCAGTTATGTTTCCTCACTGACAAATTTAGTGTAATTCTTTTTACAAAAAATACCACATTTTACAGAACAACAGATCTACAGGAACCAGAGTTTTGTAGGGTACAAAGCTTATTCAAGTCACAACAGCATAAACTGTAATTCACTAAAACATATACAAATGTTTCAATATAACTGTCAAACACAAAGTAGCTTTAGCTCAGTAACCCATAACTACATTTATCAACCATGTCAACAAAGTATTCGAAACACATTATACAAATAACCCCAAATATTATATTAACAACGCACATATTCATTCACAATTAGCATAAAATGGCAGCTACTCTCAGTACGAAGCTATCGCTGCAACCAAGCAGATTACAGTCACACACGCACCTAATAACTCTCTTCAACTTAACTCTAACTTCCTCAAGATGTTACTAACACATACCTTAAACTCTCTTCACAGGTTAGCAAGTTATTACATTCAAATTAACTCGTTTCATATCAATAACGTACCTGAAAAAGGGGGAGAAATAATCACGAACGTGACGCAGTTATGTTTCCTCACTGACAAATTTAGTGTAATGAGAAAAAGACCGCGATTCCCCCCAGGAAGTTGGGTGGAGACCAGAGCAATCGATCTCAGGCTCATAGATTAAGAGCATTTAGTAGATCACAGATGAACACTTTTACCCTTAAATTAGGCACCACAAAATAAAGTAGTCAATATAACATTTACACATTCCTCTTACAATATTAACCCTTTGACTCTTGACGGATTTTAAACACATTTATGCATTTTATCAATCTCTATGAACTAGTACTGGATGCATTATCTTTTTAACCTTAGATATTTTAAGATCCTTACATACCATGAACTTACTAATACTTTTTAGTGTATAACAGGCTATGAATGTCCTTTAACCTGTCACACAGTCAGATAGATAGAGGGTTAGCAGAGCAAACAGACAAGGACCAGTTATCCCAGGAGCAATGTCTGCATCCCAAATGGCATCCTATTCCAGGGCCCTGGTGAAAAGTAGTGCACTATATAGGGAATAGGGTGTCATTTGGGACATTCTGGATGGGTTCCATGTTGGTCTCTAGACCCTGACCATCATAGCTTGGTGTTTATAGCAGTTCCATGTTGGTCTCTAGACCCTGGCCATCATAGCTTGGTGTTTATAGCAGTTCCATGTTGGTCCCTAGACCCTGTTCTTCATAGCCTGGGGTTTATACCCATCTGGATGTGTTCTGAAGGACACCAAGTGGGTTATTGTCTGGATTCCATGTTGGTCCCTAACACCTTCCATTGGACTGTATGATGTCATGTGGTCTAGCGTCTTTAGTCTGCCATGTGCTATAAAGCCATAGAGGAACCACTATCAACACCATGGACAGAGACACTACCACACGATGCAGGGGATCTACCATAAGATAAACTCCATGGACAGAGACACTAACACTTCACACTGTAAAATCGTATTTTAAAATTAGCTTGTCATGTTGGCGATAGAACAAGCTTTCAAATTATGCCCACCTGAACCAGATTGTGATTTATTTTACATTTACATTTTAGTCATTTAGCAGACGCTCTTATCCAGAGCGACTTACAGTTAGTGAGTGCATACATTTTTCATACTGATTAAATTCCATTAAAGAACACCCTCTGTGTTCTGTTAGACAGGTAACTCTTTATCCACAATATAGCAGGGGGTGTAAAGCCATAACACATACGTTTTTCCATCAGCAAACTATGATCGATAATGTCAAAAGCCGCACTGAAGTCTAACAAAACAGCCCCCACAATTGTTTTATCATCAATTTCTCTCAGCCAATCATCTGTGTAAGTGCTATTATTATAGACATTATAGTCGTTTTAGCAGACACTCCATCCAGAGTGACTTACAGGAGCAATTAGGGTTAAGTGCCTTGCTCAAGGGCACATTGACAGATTTTACACCTAGTAGGCTCGGGGATTAGAACCAGCGACCTTTCGGTTACTACACTACGCTCTTACCCACTAAGCTACCTGCCGCCTATACAAGTGCTATGCTTGTTGAATGTCCTTCCCTATAAGCGTGCTGAAAGTCTGTTGTCAATTTGTTTACAGTAAAATAGCATTGTATCTGGTCAAACACCATTTTTTCCAAAAGTTTACTAAGGGTTGGCAACAGGCTGATTGGTCGGCTATATGTTATAATGGGCCGTTTTTGGATTGCGTAAACAGCAACAGTAATTGTGTAAAGGCTGGGATGCAGTGCTGTGCTCCAAGTAAAACAACTACTAGTGTTCTCGCTCTAGTTCCTCAACTGGCATAGGAGAGCTCAGAAAGGCACCTTATAGTTGAAGACTCTTCCTTGAGTCATAAAAGTGCTTTGAAATTCCTTAGGAACTGTGCACACTTCAGTGAGGTGTGTGGCTACTTGGAGACACCAGTTAGTCCTCTCACTTAAACCCTTGTCATTTTTTTGTCTTATGTTGCACCCTACCCCACATTTTCCAGGAATATTCTTCTCATGTTAATGAATGTGTCCAGAGTATTTTCAGATTTTTTTATTGACAAATGCGGCGAAAAGTACAGAAATTGTAAAATGCACATACAATCAACAGTGTAATGTTTGGATTCAGTTTTGTGTCAGGTTAACTTTTCTGTCCTCAACTTTGGTCTAGCAATTTACCCATAATCTCCAAACTGTTCCCTTTCAATTGCTTCGATGGTTATGCATATGCTTTTCATATTTATTCTGTAAGAAACAATTCTATGTAATAATAATAATAATAATAATAATAATAATAATAATAATAATAATAATAATAATAATAATAATAATATGTCATTTAGCAGACGCTTTTATCCAAGCGACTTACAGTCATGCGTGCATACATTTTTGTGTATGGGTGGTCCCGGGGATCGAACCCACACTGACCAATGTAGCCCTATCAATGTAGTCCAATTCCCACGAGTGTAAGGGGTTAACCCTAATTTGCTTCAGGGGCGCCATACTACTGTGGCTGATCTTGTAAAACAGCACAGTTCACTGCACCTATCATACTACTATGGCTGACCCTGTAAAACAGCACAGTTCACTGCACCTATCATACTACTATGGCTGACCCTGTAAAACAGCACAGTTCACTGCACCTATCATACTACTATGGCTGACCCTGTAAAACAGCACAGTTCACTGCACCTATCATACTACTATGGCTGACCCTGTAAAACAGCACAGTTCACTGCACCTATCATACTAATATGGCTGACCCTGTAAAACAGCACAGTTCACTGCACCTATCATACTACTATGGCTGACCCTGTAAAACAGCACAGTTCACTGCACCTATCATACTACTATGGCTGACCCTGTAAAACAGCACAGTGCACTGCACCTATCATACTACTATGGCTGACCCTGTAAAACAACACAGTTCACTGCACCTATCATACTACTATGGCTGACCCTGTAAAACAGCACAGTTCACTGCACCTATCATACTACTATGGCTGACCCTGTAAAACAACACAGTTCACTGCACCTATCATACTACTATGGCTGACCCTGTAAAACAACACAGTTCACTGCACCTATCATACTACTATGGCTGACCCTGTAAAACAACACAGTTCACTGCACCTATCATACTGCTATGGCTGACCCTGTAAAACAACACAGTTCACTGCACCTGTCATACTGCTATGGCTGACCCTGTAAAACAGCACAGTTCACTGCACCTATCATACTACTATGGCTGACCCTGTAAAACAGCACAGTTCACTGCACCTATCATACTACTATGGCTGACCCTGTAAAACAGCACAGTTCACTGCACCTATCATACTACTATGGCTGACCCTGTAAAACAGCACAGTTCACTGCACCTATCATACTACTATGGCTGACCCTGTAAAACAGCACAGTTCACTGCACCTATCATACTACTATGGCTGACCCTGTAAAACAGCACATTTCACTGCACCTATCATACTACTATGGCTGACCCTGTAAAACAGCACAGTTCACTGCACCTATCATACTACTATGGCTGACCCTGTAAAACAGCACAGTTCACTGCACCTATCATACTACTATGGCTGACCCTGTAAAACAACACAGTTCACTGCACCTATCATACTACTATGGCTGACCCTGTAAAACAGCACAGTTCACTGCACCTATCATACTACTATGGCTGACCCTGTAAAACAACACAGTTCACTGCACCTATCTGGTGTATGTGACAATGAAGACATCTTTATTAAAATGTTTTGTTTGTGAAACCCTTCTGGTAAAAATGATGAATAAATGAATGGAATCTACTCCTGGGATGGGCAAAATCCCACTTCAAAGGTATTACAAGTATAACTCTTGATCAAACTATTTGCAATAAATTCTAGGCAGCATAGGTATTAACTGACTCATTAACCTCTTAAGGATCGGACCCTTTTTTTTCTATTTTCGTCTAGAATGACATACCCAAATCTAAGTACCTGTAGCTCAGGACCTGAAGCAAGGATATGCATAGTATTGATACCATTTGAAAGGAAACACTTTGAAGCTTGTGGAAATGTGAAATGTATGTAGGAGAATATAACACATTAGATCTGGTAAAAGATAATACAAACAAACAAAATATGCGTATTCATTAGCTTATACACTAACTTTCACACGTCTAGATGGACGGGCGGGGTGGGTGTGGAGCCAGAGACAGAAGGGGTTCAAAGTGTAGGATTTTGTCAAACAAAACTATGCTACATTTTATCTCTGGGACCCCTAGGATGACAAATCAGAGCAAGATTACTGAATGTAAGTACATTATTTACCTTCAGAGGTGAATGTATCAAACCAATTGCTGTGATAAGTTTTCTGTTGTTGTGCACTCTCATCAAACAATAACATGGTATTTTTTCACTGTAGTAGCTACTGTAAATTGGACAGTGCAGTTGGATTAACAAGAATTTAAGCTTTCTGCACATATAAGACCTGGAAAGTTTGCTGTTACTTACAACAGTCATGCTAATCACATTAGCGCACGTTAGCTCAACTGATCCCATAGAGGTGAATTGGGTTTAATCAATTATGCATTATGCAATTAATTTATTTTAATCTGTGTGCAAATCCTGTACATTCTTAGAAAAAAGGGTTCCAAAATGATTATTTGGCTATCCCCATAGGAGAACCCTTTTTGGTTCCAGGGAGAACCGTTTTTGTTTCCATGTGGAACCATTTTGGGTTCCATGTAGAACCCTCTGTGGAAAGGGTCCTACATTGAACGCAAAAGGGATCTACATGGAACCAAAAAGGTTCTACCTGGAACCAAAAAGGGATCTACCTGGAACCAAAAAGGGTTCTTCAAAGGGTTCTCCTATGGGGACAGCCGAAGAACCCTTTTAGGTTCTAGATAGCACCTTAGTTACTGAGATGTTTTAATCAATAAATTACAATGCCTATGGACAGCATTTGCATTATTGAGATATAAATGAATAGATTTGAAAATCAGAGGAAATAGCTAAAGGATTGTCTTCAGAAGAGGTAAATATCATCCTTTCATTTGATTGTTTATGTGTATAGGAGTAACACATGACTTAATTTGATTCTAACATAATATCTTCATTATTTATTCATTTTATACTATTTATGTGTATGAGTGTCTGCCTACATGTACAAGTGTGTGTGTGTGTGTCCATATGTGCGTTTGTGCTTGTGTATGTGGCATTTGCATGTGTGCATGTGTGCGTGCGTGTGTATGAAGTGGACTTTCTGTTCATTATCCTGTGGAGGACTCCAATGAACATTAGCTGGTTCCTCCTATTGTGCACCACCCACTGCCTGGCCTTCTAATTAACAACAGCCTAATTAAATATTCATTTTACATTCAGAGCCATGGGGGACTGTCGAAGCAGCAATGGCCTGTATCTCTGGCGTGTGTGTGTGTGTGTGTGTTTGAATGAGCATGCGTGATTGTTAAATGTGACCTTTTAAAAATGTACCTTGAAATAGTATTTTTATTTTCTTCTCCTTTGATTTCTCATTCCTGCTCTCTCTCTCTCTCTCTCTCTCTCTCTCTCTCTCTCTCTCTCTCTCTCTCTCTCTCTCTCTCTCTCTCTCTCTCTCTCTCTCTCTCTCTCTCTCTCTCTCCCTCTCTCTCTCTCTCTCGTTGGAGTGCATGCTGGGAGTGAGTCGTGAAGCAGGAGTGATTGTGAGAGCAACTGGAATTATTTTCAATCTATTGGGTTTTGGTATATATATATATTAATTAGTTTAGTTTTTTTAAGGTTATCTTGTCTAACTATCACTAAGCCCGTATAGGGGTGGTGGGATCGTTGAGGTTGTTTTTCGCGAGGGCACAACCAGCGGGTGGGGCTGGTTGCAATGGCCACTCGCGGAAGTTTGGAGTTTGAAAAACTTAGTCGGCGGCATGGAGTAAAGATTCCTTCTGTGGCCGGGTGTTCAGTGGAAGAATGTAGCTTGGCAGTCTTAGATTCCATTGAAAATGTGAATACGATAGTTGAGAGTGGTTGTGTTGCGGGAGACACAGATGCCGGTATTTCCGCTCATGAATCCGGCGAAGATACTTTCTAACGTGCCACCATTTGTTAGAGATGAAGTGTTGGAGTGAGAGTTATCTCATCATGGTCAAATTGTATCTACAATAAAGAAGGTTCTTTTTGGATTCACATCTCCTTTGCTGAAACATGTCATGTCTCATAGGAGACAAGTGCATATGATTTTAAAGAAGGACACTGATGAACTGAATTTAGCATTCAGTTTTAAGATTGATGGATTTTATTATGTCTTCTACGCTTCTACTGAATCAATTAAATGCTTTGGCTGGGGATGAGAGGGGCATTTGGTACGTAATTGTCCCGAGCACGAGCGTGCAGAGTCTGGTAGCAGCTCTAGTGCTGGTGCAGCTAATGCACCACCGCGAAGGGATGAACATGCTAAGGGTGCAGGGGAAGGGAGCAGGTGGGCAGATGTGGTTGGGAAAGTAGGAGAGGAAGGCAGTGTGGATATGGGGGCAATTGTTGTAGATCAGAACAAAGAAGGAGGGGAAACAGTCGGTGAGATTGCGACTGCCGTCGCTGAGGTGGTGCTGGAAAATGAAATTGGAGGTCAAGAGGAGATTGAAATAATGGAAAAGGAAGCATCTGTTTTCAAAGTACCGAGGAGTAAGAATAATTTAAGGGGTGGTGAATGGTCTAATTCCAAGAGGAATTAGACCCTTCCCGAGTGGCGCAGTGGTCTAAGGCACTGAATCGCAGTGCTAGCTGTGCCACTAGAGAACCTGGTTCGAATCCAGGCTCTGTCGTAGCCGGCCGCAACCGGGAGACCCATGGGGTGGCGCACAATTGGCCCAGGGTAGGGGAGGGAATGGCCGGCAGGGATGTAGCTCTGTTGGTAGAGCATGGTGTTTGCAATGCCAGGGTTGTGGGTTCGATTCCCACGGGGGGCAAGTATGAAGATAAAATAATTATGCACTCACTAACTGTAAGTCGCTCTGGATAAGAGCGTTCTGCTAAATGACTAAAATGTAAGATAAACAGGTTGTAGAGATGGAGGTGGAGTTTTCTTCTGGGGAGGATAGCGAGACTGAGTCATCTGATGCGTCTCAACAAAATAGTGAGATAAATGGGGTGGAAGGGAGGTATGGGATTGAGAAAGTACGTCAATTTCTTAAGTTGACTAAATGGAAGAAATATATGCAGGATTATAATGTAACAGATTTTTTTCCTGAAAGGGAATTGTTTATTGAATCAGCAAAGTTTCTGATGTCAAAAATAACAGGGGGAGGTTTGACAAGCCCTGAAATTGCTAGACTCAAGAAAGTGGTCACGAGAGTGATAAGTGACGGAAATTCTAAAGAAAATGAAAGAGTTCAGTCGCAGCCTCATCTCTGTAAAGAGATGTGGTTTCTGTCTCTTCCTCTGTATTCTTTTCCCATCCATGAGCAGTTTTAATATGTATTCTTTAAACGTAAATGGGGCGAGAGACTTAAAAAAAAGAGCGATAGTGTATGAGTTAATTAGGGGAAAGGGAAGTGACATACATTTCCTATGTGGCAACAGGAGTTGGGGGGGGGGGACGACGTTGAAGAGGTAGTTGAGGGGAGGTTATTAAAAGTTAGAGCGAGGTATGAAAACATCACTATGTGTCTGATAAATGTATATGCCCCAGTGGTGGCAGTTGAGAAGGTATGTTTTTAGAGACATTATCAAATACCATTGAGAAATGTAATAATGAAGATTATTTATTTATTGCTGGGGATTTTAACTGCACAGTCAGTGATTTAGATAGAAATCACAAAGAACCTCATATAGCCTCAAGGACTTTTTTAAAACACCTCATTGTAACACATGAACTGTGTGATATTTGGCGGAATCAACATGGAGGCACGAGACAGTACACCTGGACGCATGTGAGAGAGAACATCATCTCTGTGGCCAGGTTAGATAGGTTTTATTGTTTTGAGCATCAATCTCAGGTCTGTAAATCAAGTGTGAAAACCCCAGTGGGATTTTCTGATCATTGTTTAATAACAGAGGTGGTGTTCATTAACGATGTAAAACCCAAAAGCGCATACTGGCATTTTAATATAACTTTATTGAGTGATGCTCACTTCAGGAAATGTTTTAGTTTTTTTCTGGGAGAGGTGGAGGTCTCAAAAGGCCAGTTTTGTATCCCTTCAACAGTGGTGGGATATAGGGAAAATCCAGATTCAACAATTCAGTAATCAATACACAAGGAATGTCACCAAGGATATCACCAGATCAATGAAAGCCCTAGAGACTGAAATAGTGGAACTCATGACCTTGGTTGAGACCACAGGAGATTGAGGCCATACTCAGGCCCTCAAGAGGAAAAAAGCTGCATTGGCAGACCTGCTGGGTATCAGAGCACAGGCAGCATTGGTGAGAAGTAAGTTTCAGGGAATATCTGAAATGGATGCCTCATCCACATTTTTCTTTGGTTTAGAGAAAAAGAATGGACAACGAAGAATTATTCATTGTCTCAAATCAGCTGTTGGACAGGAGCTCACTAGCCCTAGTGAAATTAGAAAGAGGGCAGTAGAGTTCTATGCTGAGCTCTACAAGTGTGAGTACAAAGAGGATAAAATAGTGACATCGCAGTTCCTTGATGGGCTCCCACAGGTAGCTGCAGAAGCTCAGGTTGAGCTAGAGCAACCATTGTCTTTGCAGGAGCTATACACTGCATTAAAAGGCATAAAAAATGGAAGGGCACCAGGCATTGATGGGCTTCCCGTTGACTTTTTAAAAATATTTTTGGGCTATGTTGGGAGAGGATTGGCTAGCAGTAGTTAATGATAGTTTATCCGGAGGGTTACTACCAATAAGCTGCAGAAGGGCTGTCCTCACCCTACTGCCCAAAAAGGGTGACCCTAGGGAGGTGAAGGACTGGAGGCCGGTGGCTTTATTGTGCACTGATTATAAGATCCTGTCCAAGGCTTTGTCCAACAGGCTGAGGGAGGTGATGGGGAAAAGCATAAGGACAAGTCCTACTGTGTTCCTGGCAGGCAGATAGGGGACAACATTTTTCTGATTCTGGACTTTTTGGACGTCTCTAGGGCTATTGGGTTGGATGCTGGTCTAAGTTCAATTGATCAGGAAAAGGCATTTGACCGAGTTGAACATCAATACTTATGGCACACTTTTGAGGCGTTTGGCTTCAGCTCTGGTTTTATTGCCATGATAAAGGTGATATATGGTGACATTGAAAGTGTATTGAAAGTTAACGGTGGCTTCAGTGCTCCTTTTAAAGTGTGTAGAGGTAATACGCAGGGATGTTCTTTGTCGGGAATGTTATATGCCATTGCTATAGAGACACTACTAAATAGCATTAGAAGTCGCATTGAAGGGGTGTACCTTTCAGAGGATATACCTCCTATTCATATCTCAGCCTATGCTGATGATGTAGTTGTTTTAGTGAAAAATCAAGCGGAGGTGGATAGTTTGAGTCTAATGGTTGATCGTTTTAGGGGAATATCCTCTGCAAAGGTAAATTGGGGAAAAAGTTGTGCTTTACAGATTGGAAAATGGTCTGGAGGGATCATGGCTTTGCCAGGGGGGCTGGAATCGTGTAAGGGAGGTTTTAAGTATCTTGAAGTGTACCTAGGAGATGAGGGGACAATGGAAAAAAATTGGATTGGGGTGTTAGAAATGGTGGAAGAGAGGATGAGGAGATGGCATTGGTTGTTATCTCGTATGTCATACTTAACAATGTGATTGCCTCTGCACTGTGGCATCGGTTGTCAGTTTTAGAGCCACCATCTGGCCTTCTGGCTAAAATACAGGTGATTATTGTAGATTTATTTTGGGATAAATGTAACGATCCCGGCAGTCTGAGTCGGGTCCTGTCTGGTGACTAGTTTTTCTGTTCGTGATCTCCAGTTTCCCGAGGGTTCGGGAACGCTCCGGGGAGCTCTCTTGATTTCCGCACCTGCATCCCATCAGCAATCTGCACACCTGGTCCTGATCATCACCCTTCTTAGGCTCTGGCCTAACATCCATTCCCTGCCGGATCGTTAGCCATGAACAGTAGGTTTACCAGAGTATCAGTCTTAGAGCCTAGCGTTAGTTTTGTTGTTTTTGCACCTTGTTGGGTTGTTGCTTACTCACCCCCGTTTTGTTCCATCTGCAGTCACCCGTCCGGAACCTTCATCCAACCTCTGCCTGGTGGTCGGCGGCTGCCGACCCAGGATGGGATCAACCACTGCACCCCCCAACAACTAATCAACGCCGCCCGCTCTGTTCCCTGGATTATTCAGCATCACTCTTGAACTTGTAAATAAACACTCACCTTCGTTTCTACTTACCTTGTCCTGGTCTGCTTCTGGGTTCTGGCTTAGCAACTCGTGACAGAACGATCCGGCCAGTAATGAACCCAGCGGACCTGGACTCTGTTCGCCATGCCATTACCCAGCAGGAGAAGATGTTGGGCCATCATAGCACGGTACTACAGGAGATCGCGTTGTCAGTTCGGAACCTTTCTACCGGTCTGACGGAGGTCCAGAACCAACGCAAGTGTCCGGTGGAGGATCCACTACCGGTTTCACCCATCTCGCCTGCCGCTTCTGAAGCTGTGTCCTTCCGTGAGCCCAAGGTTCCGACGCGGATAAATATGAGGGGGAGCTGGGAAGATGCCGTTCCTTCCTTATGCAGTGTGGATTAGTGTTCGATCTACAGCCCTACTCTTATGCCACAGACAAGGCTAGGATAGCCTTTGTGATTGAGTTGCTGCGTGGTCGAGCGCTGGAGTGGGCTTCAGCCGTTTGGGAACGACAGGATCCCTGCATGGCTTCATACCAGGGGTTCACGGCCGAGATGAGGAAGCTCTTCGACCATTCCGTCCGAGGGAGGGACGCAGCTAGGCGCCTGTTTTCGCTCGCCAAGGAACTCGCAGCGTGGCCGACTTCGTGATCGAGTTCAAGACGTTGGCTGTGGAGAGTGGGTGGAATGAGGAGGCTCTGCAAGCGGCCTTTTACCAGGGTCTGTCGGAGCAGCTCAAGGATGAGTTGATCTCCTATCCGGAGCCTAGTGACCTGGACAGCTTGGTAGCCTTGTCTATTCGGGTGGATAATCGAGTCCGAGAGCGAAGGAGGGAGAAGCAATGGGTTCCGTCCAACCGATCAGCTTCTCAGGTTCCAGTCGGGTCGTCAAACTGCGCGGCTCGCTAAAGTTGGGAGGACTTTTAGCGAGCCAGTTTCGACCTCTCAATACCTCTGTCAGACCCGTTTCCCGGCTACCCTTATGAACAGGAATCAGAGCTTAGCGATTAACGCTTTTATCGATTCAGGTGCCGATGGAAGCTTTCTAGATGCCGAGTTGGTGGAACAGCTGGGGCTTTCCAAGGAGCAATTGCCGGAAGCCATTGAAGCTACCACTCTGGACGGCAGTAGTCTGGCACGTATCACGATGAGGACTGAACCGGTTAAGATGCGGTTGTCGGGGAATCATTCTGAGATGATTTCATTCTTCATTCTGCCGTCTTCCCATGTTCCTCTGGTCCTTGGATACCCCTGGCTGAAGGAACACAATCCCACGTTCGATTGGGTGACGGGCAAGGTAACGAGTTGGAGCCTTGATTGTCATGCTAACTGTCTCAAGACTGCCTGCCCCCATTCGGTTCCCAGTCAGGTGATTGAGGCTAAACCCCCAGATTTGTCCCTGGTTCCCGAGACATATCACGATTTGGGGGAAGTGTTCAGTAAGCAGAAGGCTCTGTCACTCCCTCCCCACCGACCATATGATTGTGCCATCAACCTGTTCCCTGGAGCTGTCTACCCCAAGGGAAGGTTATACAGTATCTCCCGACCGAACGTGAGGCTTTGGAGACCTACATCAAGGAGTCCCTAGCTGCTGGTCTCGTTCGTCCCTCGTCATCACCCCTGGGGGTCAGGATTCTTCTTTGTGGGTAAGAAGGATGGCTCTCTTCGACCGTGTATTGATTATCGGGGGTTGAATGACATCACGGTCAAGAACAAGTATCCCCTGCCCTTGATGAGTTCTGCCTTCGACTCCTTACAGGGTGCTACGGTGTTCACCAAGCTAGACCTACGCAATGCGTATCACATGGTCCGGATCAGAGAGGGGGACGAGTGGTTGACGGGGTTTCAATACACCGATGGGTCACTTGAGTATCAGGTGATGCCGTTTGGACTGACCAATGCTCCAGCGGTATTCCAGAGTATGGTGAAACGGCGTCCTGAGAGATATGATCGGTCTCTTTGTGTTTGTTTACCTGGATGACATTCTGATCTTCTCGAAGGAACCTTCCGACCACGTCCAGCATGTCCGGCAGGTTCTGCAGCGATTGTTGGAGAATCGCCTGTTCGTGAAGGCCGAGAAGTGCGAGTTTCACGCCCACACGACATCCTTTCTCGGGTACATCATCTCCAGGGGAGAGATTAGGATGGACCAGGAGAAGGTTAGAGCGGTTCTGGAATGGGCCCAGCCCGGTACGAGATTGCAGCTCCAGAGATTTTTGGGGTTTGCGAATTTCTACCGCAGATTCATCCGGGATTACAGCCGTGTGGCCGCTCCGTTAACTGCCTTGACTTCCAGTATCAGGACCTTCAAGTGGAATCCGGAGGCGGATCGAGCGTTTCTGGATTTGAAGAGGCGATTCACCAACGCACCGATTCTCTCTCAACCGGACACGGCCCGTCAGTTCGTCGTTGAAGTGGACGCGTCTGATGTGGGAGTTGGCGCCATCCTGTCGCAGCGATGCTCCACGGACAGTAAACTCCATCCCTGCGCCTACTACTCTCGTCGCCTTTCGCCTGCGGAGAGGAATTACGATGTGGGTAACCGGGAGCTTCTCGCGGTGAAACTTGCCTTGGAGGAGTGGCGCCACTGGTTGGGGGCGGAGCAACCGTTTATTGTCTGGACTGACCACAAGAATCTTGCTTACGTGCAATCGGCTAAACGTCTCAACTCCCCGTCAGGCCAGGTGGGCGTTGTTTTTTGGGACGATTCAAGTTTTCCCTGACGTTCCGACCTGGATCTAAGAACGGCAAGGCGGACGCCTTGTCCCGGATGTTCTCCAAGACGGAGGAGAGTGGGTCCAAGACCGAGACAATTCTCCCCCGGAACTGCGTCGTGGGAGCAGTTATGTGGAAGATTGAGGAGGAGGTGCTGGCGGCCCTTCGGACTCAGCCCGGTCCCGGTAACGGTCCACCCGGTCGGTTGTTTGTGCCTGAGTCGGTTCGTCCTGCTGTCCTCAAATGGTCCCACGCCAGCAAGATGGCTTGTCACCCTGGCGTGGCTCGGACAATGGCGTTTCTTCGCAGACGTTTTTGGTGGCCTGCCATGGCCGAGGATACTCGGGGTTTTGTTGCTGCCTGTCCAGTGTGTGCGCAGAATAAGAGTACCAATCGGCCCAGCTCTGGACTACTTCACCCCCTTCCTATTCCCCCGGCGACCATGGTCGCATCTGGCCCTGGACTTCGTCACTGGGTTGCCCGCTTCTGAGGGGAACACGGTCGTTCTGACTATCGTGGACAGATTCAGCAAGTTCGCCCACTTTGTGCCAATTGCCAAGCTTCCCTCTGCCTCGGAGACGTCCGAGATCCTGGTTAGGGAGGTTTTCAGGGTCCACGGTTTGCCCAGTGATATCGTTTCCGACCGTGGCCCTCAGTTTACCTCTGCTGTCTGGAAGTCCTTCTGTTTGGCCATTGGAGCTACAGTCAGTCTCACATCTGGTTTTCACCCCCAATCCAATGGTCAGGCGGAGAGAGCCAACCAGAAGATGGAATCCACGCTACGCTGCCTGGTCTCTTCCAACCCCACCTCCTGGGTCTCTCAGTTGCCTTGGGTTGAGTATGCCCACAATACTCTCCCCTACATCTGCCACTGGGATGTCTCCCCTTCCAGTGCCTGTATGGCTACCAACCTCCCCTGTTCCCTTCTCAGGAGAAGGAGCTCTCAGTGCCTTCTGTTCAGGCCCATATTCGTCGTTGCCACCGGACCTGGCATCGGGCCAGAAAGGCACTCCTTAGAGTTTCGGACCGGTATCAGCTCCAGGCGAATCGTCGCCGGATCCCCGCTCCCACCTATTCCATCGGAGATAGGGTCTGGTTGGCCACACGGGATCTTCCGTTACGGACTGAGTCTAGGAAGTTGTTACCGAAGTTCATTGGTCCGTTTGTGGTGGAGAAGGTGATCAATCCGGTGGCAGTTCGACTCAAACTCCCGAGGACGCTCAGAGTCCATCCCACCTTTCATGTCTCCTGCCTCAAGCCTGTTTTCCTCAGTCCTCTGTTGCCTCCTCCGCCTCCTCCTCCTCCTCCTCGGATGATCGGAGGTGGTCCGGCCTACACGGTGCGTCGCATCATGGATTCCAGACGGCGGGGCCGGGGTTTCCAGTATCTCGTGGACTGGGAGGGGTATGGTCCTGAAGAGAGGAGTTGGATTCCGCGGCGACAGGTCCTAGATGCTGACCTCATCAGTGACTTCTACCGCCTCCATCCTGGCGCTCCGGGAGTCCGCCCGGTGGCGTTCGTCGGAGGGGGGGTACTGTAACGATCCCGGCAGTCTGAGTCGGGTCCTGTCTGGTGACTAGTTTTTCTGTTCGTGATCTCCAGTTTCCCGAGGGTTCGGGAACGCTCCGGGGAGCTCTCTTGATTTCCGCACCTGCATCCCATCAGCAATCTGCACACCTGGTCCTGATCATCACCCTTCTTAGGCTCTGGCCTAACATCCATTCCCTGCCGGATCGTTAGCCATGAACAGTAGGTTTACCAGAGTATCAGTCTTAGAGCCTAGCGTTAGTTTTGTTGTTTTTGCACCTTGTTGGGTTGTTGCTTACTCACCCCCGTTTTGTTCCATCTGCAGTCACCCGTCCGGAACCTTCATCCAACCTCTGCCTGGTGGTCGGCGGCTGCCGACCCAGGATGGGATCAACCACTGCACCCCCAACAACTAATCAACGCCGCCCGCTCTGTTCCCTGGATTATTCAGCATCACTCTTGAACTTGTAAATAAACACTCACCTTCGTTTCTACTTACCTTGTCCTGGTCTGCTTCTGGGTTCTGGCTTAGCAACTCGTGACAATAAATATCATTGTGTTCCACAAAGTGTTTTGTATTTGTCAAAAGAGGAGGGGGGACAAGGTCTTGTACATCTTGTTAGTAGGGCTGCTGCTTTCCGGTTTCAGTTTTTCAAAGGTTGCTTTATGGACCGGAAAATGTGGTTTGGAGAGGGGTGGCAGGTCTTGTATTACAGCAGGTTGGGGGATTAGGTTTAAAGAAGGCTTTAATTTTGGTTGATAGTAGCCAGATTTCTAGAGAGGGAGTACCTCCATTTTACAAAGGCTTTCTATGGTGTGGAGCATAATGAAGGTGTCCGGACGAACTTCAGCGGAGTCAGTGCATTGGCTGTTGGAGGAACCTCTGGTGTATGGGGCAAGACTCGATTGTACAACTGCAGCTGGTCCACATATCTCCAAGATTCTGGTGAAGGGCAAAATCAACACCTTAAAACACTTAATGGCCATGGCTGGGTTTGCCTTAATGGATTGCAGACGGTTGGCTGAACATTTTTTACATTACATTTTAGTCATTTAGCAGACGCTCTTATCCAGAGCGACTTACAGGAGCAATTAGGGTTAAGTGCCTTGCTCAAGGGCACATTTACGTCATTTAGCAGACGCTCTTATCCAGAGCGACTTACAAATTGGTGCATTCACCCTATAGCCAGTGGGATAACCACTTTTTAGGGGGGTAGAAGGATTACTTTATCCTATCCCAGGTATTCCTTAAAGAGGTGGGGTTTCAAATGTCTCCGGAAGGTGGTGAGTGACTCCGCTGTCCTGGCGTCGTGAGGGAGCTTGTTCCACCATTGGGGTGCCAGAGCAGCGAACAGTTTTGACTGGGCTGAGCGGGAACTATGCTTCCGCAGAGGAAGGGGAGCCAGCAGGCCAGAGGTGGATGAACGCAATGCCCTCGTTTGGGTGTAGGGACTGATCAGAGCCTGAAGGTACGGAGGTGCCGTTCCCCTCACTGCTCCATAGGCAAGCACCATGGTCTTGTAACGGATGCGAGCTTCAACTGGAAGCCAGTGGAGTGTGCGGAGGAGGGGGTGACGTGAGAGAACTTGGGAAGGTTGAACACCAGACGGGCTGCGGCATTCTGGATGAGTTGTAGGGGTTTAATGGCACAGGCAGGGAGCCCAGCCAACAGCGAGTTGCAGTAATCCAGACGGGAGATGACAAGTGCCTGGATTAGGACCTGTGCCGCTTCCTGTGTAAGGCAGGGTCGTACTCTCCGAATGTTGTAGAGCATGAACCTGCAGGATCGGGTCACCGCCTTGATGTTAGCGGAGAACGACAGGGTGTTGTCCAGGGTCACGCCAAGGCTCTTCGCACTCTGGGAGGAGGACACAACGGAGTTGTCAACCGTGATGGCGAGATCATGGAACGGGCAGTCCTTCCCCGGGGAGGAAGAGCAGCTCCGTCTTGCCAGGGTTCAGCTTGAGGTGGTGATCCGTCATCCATACTGATATGTCTGCCAGACATGCAGAGATGCGATTCGCCACCTGGTTATCAGAAGGGGGAAAGGAGAAGATTAGTTGTGTATCGTCAGCGTAGCAATGATAGGAGAGGCCATGTGAGGATATGACAGAGCCAAGTGACTTGGTGTATAGGGAGAAAAGGAGAGGGCCTAGAACTGAGCCCTGGGGGACACCAGTGGTGAGAGCACTTGGTGCGGAGACAGCTTCTCGCCACGCCACTTGGTAGGAGCGACGCAATCCAGGAGTGAGCCGCGCCGGAGATGCCCAGCTCGGAGAGGGTGGAGAGGAGGATCTGATGGTTCACAGTATCAAAGGCAGCAGACAGGTCTAGAAGGACAAGAGCAGAGGAGAGAGAGTTAGCTTTAGCAGTGCGGAGAGCCTCCGTGACACAGAGAAGAGCAGTCTCAGTTGAATGACCAGTCCTGAAACCTGACTGGTTTGGATCAAGAAGTTCATTCTGAGAGAGATAGCAAGAGAGTTGGCTAAAGACGGCACGCTCAATAGTTTTGGAAAGAAAAGAAAGAAGGGATACTGGTCTGTAGTTGTTGACATCAGTGGGATCGAGTGTTGGTTTTTTGAGAAGGGGTGCAACTCTCGCTCTCTTGAAGACGGAAGGGACATAGCCAGCGGTCAAGGATGAGTTGATCAGCGAGGTGAGGTAGGGGAGAAGGTCACCGGAGATGGTCTGGAGAAGAGAGGAGGGGATGGGGTCAAGCGGGCAGGTTGTTGGGCGGCCTGCAGTCACTAGTCGCAAGATTTTATCTGGAGAGAGAGGGGAGAAAGAAGTCAAAGCATAGGGTAGGGCAGTGTGAGCAGGACCAGCAGTGTCATTAGACTTAACAAACGAGGATCGGATGTCGTCAACCTTCTTTTCAAAGTGGTTGACGAAGTCATCCACAGAGAGGGAGGAGGGGGGAGGATTCAGCAGTGAGGAGAATGTGGCAAAGAGCTTCCTAGGGTTAGAGGCAGATGCTTGGAATTTAGAGTGGTAGAAAGTGGCCTTAGCAGCAGAAACAGATGAAGAAAATGTAGAGAGGAGGGAGTGAAAAGATGCCAGGTCGGCAGGGAGTTTAGTTTTCTTCCATTTCCGCTCAGCTGCCCGGAGCTCTGTTCTGTGACCTCACAATGAGTCGTCAAGCCACGGAGCTGGAGGCGAGGACCGAGCCGGCCGGGAGGATAGGGGACACAGGGAGTCAAAGGATGCAGAAAGGAAGGAGAGGAGGGTTGAGGAGGCAGAATCAGGAGATTGGAGGGAGAAGGATTGAGCAGAGGGAAGAGATGATAGGATGGAAGAGGAGAGAGTAGTGGGAGAGAGAGAGCGAAGGTTGCGGCGGCGCGTTACCATCTGTGTAGGGGCAGAGTGAGTAGTGTTGGAGGAGAGCGAGAGAGAAAAGGATACAAAGTAGTGGTCGGAGACATGGAGGGAGTTGCAGTGAGATTAGTAGAAGAGCAACATCTAGTAAAGATGAAGTCAAGCATATTGCCTGCCTTGTGAGTAGGGGGACGGTGAGAGGGTGAGGTCAAAAGAGGAGAGGAGTGGAAAGAAGGAGGCAGAGAGAAATTAGTCAAATGTAGACGTAGGGAGGTTGAAATCCCCCAAAACTGTGAAGGGTGAGCCATCCTCAGGAAAGGAACTTATCAAGGCGTCAAGCTCATTGATGAACTCTCCAAGGGAACCTGGAGGGCGATAGATGACAAGGATATTAAGCTTAAATGGGCTAGTGACTGTGACAGCGTGGAATTCAAATGAGGAGATAGACAGATGGGTTAGGGGAAAAATTGAGAATGACCACTTGGGAGAGATGAGGATTCCTGTGCCACCAACCCTCTGACCAGATGCTCTCGGGGTATGCGAGAACACATGGTCAGACGAGGAGAGAGCAGTAGGAGTAGCAGTGTTTTCAGTGGTAATCCATGTTTCCGTCAGCGCCAGGAAGTCGAGGGACTGGAGGGTAGCATAGGCTGGGATGAAGTCAGCCTTGTTGGCAGCAGAACGGCAGTTCCAGAGGCTGCCTGAGACCTGGAACTCCAGGTGTGTGGTGCGTGCAGGGACCACCAGGTTAGAGAGGCAGCAGCCACGCTGTGTGAGGCGTTTGTGTAGCCTGTGCGGAGAGCAGAGAACAGGGATAGGCAGAGGCATAGTTGACAGGCTGTAGCAGATGGCTACAATAATGCAGAGGAGATCGGAATGAAATGAACTAAACATCTGGGAAAGGAGAGAGCAAGGCCTCCCTCACCAAAAAAATATAACTCTCCCAACTTCCACCTCAGAAACTATAATTGTTTCACTGAACCACCCGAATAAAACTCTCCCAACTTCCACTTTAGAAATTAGAATTGTTGTAAACTACAGCGGTTCAATGTTTCAAGGACTAGACTCAACTTACTTTATTCAGCTAGCTAACTATGACGCCATAGCTAACTAGCATGCTAGCATCCAATAACACACAGTTTAGCACCAATACTTGGTTACAACAAACTACCAACAGTGTGTTAACACACTAAACAGATAATTCGTGTCCGTGTCTAGTTCTTTCATAACGCAGCAATGATTAAACGTTGGCTAGCTAGCACAAAGATATTGTATTTAGCTACCACAGTACAGCCAGCTGGTAGTGTTGGCTAGCTAGCAATGGCTGCTGTGTTGACTTTGTTTGAAAAACGGCGTCGCTGCGAACGAATGTAGCTGGCTAAAAATATATTGTATTTAGTTGCTACCGTTGCTAATAGCTACTAGCCAGCTAGTCCAGGAGGTGAGTTAGCTAGCTAGCTTCGTGCTACACCCGGCACCGCCGAATACAAAAGTAACCTACAATAACTACATACAACAACTACCCACAACAGCCCACGATGCCTACCTGTAATACCTAATAATATACAGCCCACGATGCCTACCTATAATACCTAACTACAATCTAAATACATAGTTTAAGCCTTACTCGACAAAGCCCAAGCTATGTATAAAGCCAAACTTACCCAACGCCAGCTGATTGGGTAGCAGACTGCAATTCAGTAGCTGTAATTAAGTACAGCAGCTACCAACCACCTAACGTTAATGCCTCGGATAATGAGGTTAGAAAAACAGCTGAATGGTAGGTAGCTAGCTGGCTCAATTACAGGTACTCTTAAGCGTGAAATAACATTGGAAACAACTAACCACAGTTGCTAAAAGTTACCAGTAGCTACCCGCTAGCTAGCTAGCTTTGTTGGTCCAAGTAGTGGGTTAGCTAGCACTCGTGCTTCGCCGGGGTCCGCCGAATACAATACTTACCTACAATAATTACCTACAATAACCTACAATAACCTACAATAACTACCTAAGTAAACTACCTATAATACCTGACTACAATACCTACCTACAATCTAAATACATGGTTTAAGCTTTACTCAACATCATATAAGAAGCCAAGCTTACCTCCTGCTAGAGAAAACACAACCTCTCCCGACCACCGCGCTCCCTCCATTTGGGGGTGAGGTCGGAAAGGATTGTCGGACAACTGCTGGGAAGCTGCAGGAAGGCTCTGTCAGCAGAAGAGTGGGGTATGCTGAATAGTCACAAGAAGAAGGTACAAGATGAAAACGTCTCATTTCCAAGACTAGGGATTACACCCAATATCCCAGAGTCAGAAAGAAAGGCGTTATTACTGGATTTGAGAGGGTTGGAAGAGGTGGGTTTGGATGAGGTGAATGGGAAAGACTTATATAGGGGTTATGTCAAGGTGTTGAATAAAGATACATTGAAAAATAGAAAAGACACTCCATGGAGGGTAAATTGGGCATTGATGATAAGGTAAAGCCAGCATGGAGAGCACTGTACAAGCCACCGTTACAAAAGGGTACTGGGGATATGCAATGGAGGGTTTGGCATGATATCATTGCAGTTAATGCTTTTGTATCTGTTATTAGCGGTTTGTTTTGTGGAGAAGGGGAAACTATGTTTTGTTGATGAAATGAGTTGAATGTATATGTTTTTTTGTATTTGTATTTAATTTATTTTTATTTTTGTTTTCATTTTTATTTAGGAATGACATTTGTTGTTTCATTTCTGAAAAGGCAGTGTGCCATTATTTGTGTTAACACTCTCTCTCTCTCTATCTCTCTCTCTCTCTCTCTCTCTCTCTCTTTCTATCTCCATCACTACCCCCCGTTGGAGTTGCCTTGACTACCACAGGTGAGTAGAACCAGAACACACACACACGCACACACACACACACACACACACACACACACATACTGTATACACATACACACCTATGCTTCTGGTGGGAGTTTCCCTGGGCATTCTAGACAAGGTCTCATTTCCCAGAAATCAGAGCAGCAGATGTTAGTTTTAACAAGGGAGGCTTTAAAGCTCTTTACCTCCAGCACTTGCAGTTAGTCCAATCATCAGACAACACAGAGAATACAACACTGAATGGAACAGATTTTATAACACAATCAGAAATACACTGATATTATAGTAACATCTGGCATATGAGGCTTGAAAATGTGGATATGCACCGACGCACGCACGCACACACACACACACACACACACACACACACATACACGCACACACACACACTAGCCTGCGGAGGACAGTTTAATTAATGGGTAGTCTCTGAGGTGGGTCTTCCCTGTTACAGTTTGACGCTAAACACATTACACTGACAACCATACACTTTTCACACTTACACACACGCTCGCGCACACACACACACATATGCACACACACACGCACACACATATGCACACACAAACACTTATTACCCCCCTGCTCTCTCTCTCTCTCTCTCTCTCTCTCTCTCTCTCTCTCTCTCTCTCTCTCTCTCTCTCTCTCTCTCTCTCTCTCTCTCTCTCTCTCTCTCTCTCTCTCTCTCTCTCCCTCTCTCTCCCTCTCCTTCCCTCTCTCTCTCTCGCTCTCTTTCTCTGTCTTACTCTTACCCTCTGTACTTCAACTTTCTCTCAACATGTACCCACTGTTTCTCACTGTCTCTGATTGCCATCCATTCTTTCTGGTCTACTAACCAATGCACTCACCACCCTTTCCATGGTGTTGACCACAGTGTGCTTTGCCCGGTTACCAAGGCAACGGTGTATGCCTGTCACAGTTTTAAAGGGCAATTCCGCCACTTTTTAACCTCATATTCATTATCTCCAGCACCATACCAGTATCTACACGTGAAAACGATGATCTGTGGTTCAAAAGATCAGAAGAAAGGTCCTAAAAAATGCTTCTCTGTAACGTCACATGGTAGGATTAAATGTAAAACCTGCAATGAGCTTCTAGCCAAAGGGAGGGAATTTTATTGGGTAGAATAGTTTTTTTATTTCTGCAAAACTATTTAGACACTGGTATTGTGCTGGAAATAATGAAAATGAGTTTCAAAAGTGGTGGAATTGCACTTTAAACTTAACCCCCTCAAGTCTAAGGGCCTGGGCTATGTTTTTACTGAGCGAACATATGGAATTGTTTTAAGATGGTCATCATTTAGCTGATTGGTCTTGGATTTTAGAACCCCTGTAGATCTCAAAATATATACAGTGGGGAGAACAAGTATTTGATACACTGCCGATTTTGCAGGTTTTCCTACTTACAAAGCATGTAGAGGGCTGTAATTTTTATCATAGGTACACTTCAACTGTGAGAGACGGAATCTAAAACAAAAATCCAGAAAATCACATTGTATGATTTTGAAGTAATTTTTTATTTATTTATTTTTATTTCACCTTTATTTAACCAGGTAAGCCAGTTGAGAACAGGTTCTCATTTACAACTGCGACCTGGCCAAGATAAAGCAAAGTAGTGCAATAAAAACAACACAGAGTTACATATGGGGTAAAAAAAACATAAAGTCAGAAATACAACAGAAAATATATATACAGTGTGTGCAAATGTAGCAAGTTATGGAGGTAAGGCAATAAATAGGCTATAGTGCAGAATAATTACAATAGTAATTAACACTGGAATGCTAGATGTGCAAGAGATGATGTGCAAATAGAGATACTGGGGTGCAAAAGAGCAAAATAAATAACAATATAGGGATGAGGTAGTTGGGTGGGCTAATTTCAGATGGGCTGTGTACAGGTGCAGTGATCGGTAAGGTGCTCTGACAACTGATGCTTAAAGTTATTGAGGGAGATAAGAGTCTCCAGCTTCAGAGATTTTTGCAATTCGTTCCAGTCATTGGCAGCAGAGAACTGGAAGGAATGGCGGCCAAAGGAGGTGTTGGCTTTGGGAATGACCAGTGAGATATACCTGCTGGAGCGCAAACTACGGGTGGGTGCTGCTATGGTGACCAATGAGCTAAGATAAGGCGGGGATTTGCCTAGCAGTGATTTATAGATGGCCTGGAGCCAGTGGGTTTGACGACGAACATGTAGTGAGAACCAGCCAACAAGAGCGTACAGGTCACAGTGGTGGGTAGTGTATGGGCTTTGGAGACAAAACGGATGGCACAGTGATAGACTACATCCAATTTGCTGAGTAGAGTGTTGGAGGCTATTTGTAAATGACATCGCCGAAGTCAAGGATCGGTAGGATAGTCAGTTTTACGAGGGCATGTTTGGCAGCATGAGTGAAGGAGGCTTTGTTGCGAAATAGGAAGCCGATTCTAGATTTAACTTTGGATTGGAGATTCTTTATGTGAGTCTGGAAGTTGAGTTTACAGTCTAACCAGACACCTAGATATTTGTAGTTGTCCACATACTCTAGGTCAGACCCGTCGAGAGTGGTGATTCTAGTCGGGTGGGCGGGTGCTAGCAGCGTTCAATTGAAAAGCATGCATTTAGTTTTACTAGTGTTTAAGAGCAGTTGAAGGCTACTGAAGGATTGTTGTATGGCATTGAAGCTCGTTTGGAGGTTTGTTAAAACAGTGTCCAATGAAGGGCCAGATGTATACAAAATGGTGTCGTCTGCGTAGAGGTGGATCTGAGAGTCACCAGCAGCAAGAGCGACATCATTGATATACACAGAGAAAAGTGTCGGCCCAAGAATTGAACCCTGTGGCACCCCCATAGAGACTGCCATAGGTCCAGACAACAGGCCCTCCGATTTGACACACTGAACTCTATCTGAGAAGTAGTTGGTGAACCAGGCGAGGCAGTCATTTGAGAAACCAAGGCTATTTAGTCTGCCAATAAGAATGCGGTGGTTGACAGAGTCGAAAGCCTTGGCCAGGTCGATGAAGACGGCTGCACAGTACTGTCTATTATCAATCGTGGTTATAATATCGTTTAGGACCTTGAGCGTGGCTGAAGTGCACCCGTGACCAGCTCGGAAACCGGATTGCATAGCGGAGAAGGTACGGTGGTATTCGAAATGGTCGGTGATCTGTTTGTTAACTTGGCTTTCGAATACTTTCGAAAGGCAGGGCAGGATGGATATAGGTCTGTAGCAGTTTGGATCTAGAGTGTCACCCCCCTTTGAAGAGGGGGGATGACCGCGGCAGCTTTCCAATCTCTGGGGATCTCAGACGTTATGAAAGAGAGGTTGAACAGACTAGTAATAGGGGTTGCGACAATTTCGGTGGCTAGTTTTAGAAAGAAAGGGTCCAGATTGTCTAGCCCAGCTGATTTGTAGGGGTCCAGATTTTGCAGCGCTTTCAAAACATCAGCTGTCTGAATTTGTGTGAAGGAGAAGCGGGGGCATGGGCAAGTTGCAGCAGAGGGTGCAGAGTTGGTGGCCGGGTTAGTGGTAGCCAGATGGAAAGCATGGCCAGCTGTAGCAAAATGCTTGTTGAAATTCTCGATTATTGTAGATTTATCGGTGGTGATAGTGTTTCCTAGCCTCAGTGCAGTGGGCAGCTGGGAGGAAGTGGTCATATTCTCCATGGACTTTACAGTGTCCCAAAACTTTTTGGAGTTAGTGCTACAGGATGCAAATTTCTGTTTGAAAAAGTTAGCCTTTGCTTTCCTGACTGCTTGTGTATATTGGTTCCTAACTTCCCTGAAAAGTTGCATATCGCGGGGGCTATTTGATGCTAATGCTGTACGCCACAGGATGTTTTTGTGCTGGTCAAGGGCAGTCAAGTCTGAGGAGAACCAGGGGCTATATCGGTTCTTAGTTCTGTATTTTTTGAATGGGGCATGTTTATTTAAGATTGAGAGGAAATTACTTTTAAGGAACAACCAGGCATCCTCTACTGACGGAATGAGATCTATATCCATCCAGGATACCTGGGCCAGGTCAATTAGGAAGGCCTCCTCGCTAAAGTGTTTTAGGGAGCGTTTGACAGTGATGAGGGGTGGTCGTTTGACCGCAGACCCGTTACGGACGCAGGCAATAAGGCAGTGATCGCTGAGATCCTGGTTGAAGACAGCTGAGGTGTATTTAGAGGGTATGTTAGTCAGGATGATATCTATGAGGGTACCCATGTTTACGGATTTAGGGTTGTACCTGGTAGGTTCGTTGATAATTTGCGTGAGGTTGAGGGCATCTAGCTTGGATTGTAGGATGGCTGGGGTATTAAGCATATCCCAATTTAGGTCACCAAGCAGTACAAACTCAGAGGATAAATGGGGGCAATCAATTCACATATGGTGTCCAGGGCACAGCTGGGGGGCTGAGGGGGGTCTGTAGCAAGCGGCAACAGTGAGAGACTTATTTCTGGAAAGGTGGATTTTTAGAAGTAGAAGCTCAAACTGTTTGGGCACAGACCTGGATAGTATGATAGAGCTCTGCAGGCTATCTCTACAGTAGATTGCAACTCCACCCCCCTTTGGCAGTTCTATCTAGACGGAAAATGTTATAGTTGGGGATGGAAATTTCAGAATTTTTGGTGGCCTTCCTGAGCCAGGATTCAGACACTGCTAGAACATCAGGGTTGGCAGAGTGTGCTAACGCAGTGAATAACTCAAACTTAGGAAGTAGACTTCTGATATTTATGTGCAAGAAACCAAGACTTTTGCGATTACAGAAGTCATCAAATGATAGCTCCTGGGGAGTAGGAGTGATACTGGGGGCTACAGGCCCTGGGTCGAAGAAGGAAGAGGAGCAGCAGATTGTTGGTGATGAAGAAAGTGCCCCAGATACCAGCGACGATCTCAGCCCTGTCTCCAACCTCACCATCTCCCTTCTGTCTCCCAGGGCAACTCAAATGGCAGGACTTATACACATGTGTGAGACTTCGTCAACCACTTTGAAAAGAAGGTTGACGACATCCGATCCTCGTTTGTTAAGTCTAATGACACTGCTGGTCCTACTCACACTGCCCTACCCTATGCTCTGACTTCTTTCTCCCCTCTCTCTCCAGATAAAATCCTGCGACTAGTGACTGCAGGCCGCCCAACAACCTGCCCGCTTGACCCCATCCCCTCCTCTCTTCTCCAGACCATCTCCGGTGACCTTCTCCCCTACCTCACCTCGCTGATCAACTCATCCTTGACCGCTGGCCATGTCCCTTCCGTCTTCAAGAGAGCGAGAGTTGCACCCCTTCTCAAAAAAACCAACACTCGATCCCACTGATGTCAACAACTACAGACCAGTATCCCTTCTTTCTTTTCTTTCCAAAACTATTGAGCGTGCCGTCTTTAGCCAACTCTCTTGCTATCTCTCTCAGAATGACCTTCTTGATCCAAACCAGTCAGGTTTCAGGACTGGTCATTCAACTGAGACTGCTCTTCTCTGTGTCACGGAGGCTCTCCGCACTGCTAAAGCTAACTCTCTCTCCTCTGCTCTTGTCCTTCTAGACCTGTCTGCTGCCTTTGATACTGTGAACCATCAGATCCTCCTCTCCACCCTCTCCGAGCTGGGCATCTCCGGCGCGGCTCACTCCTGGATTGCGTCCTACCTGACCGGTCGCTCCTACCAAGTGGCGTGGCGAGAAGCTGTCTCCGCACCACGTGCTCTCACCACTGGTGTCCCCCAGGGCTCAGTTCTAGGCCCTCTCCTATTCTCCCTATACACCAAGTCACTTGGCTCTGTCATATCCTCACATGGCCTCTCCTATCATTGCTACGCTGACGATACACAACTAATCTTCTCCTTTCCCCCTTCTGATAACCAGGTGGCGAATCGCATCTCTGCATGTCTGGCAGACATATCAGTATGGATGACGGATCACCACCTCAAGCTGAACCCTGGCAAGACGGAGCTACTCTTCCTCCCGGGGAAGGACTGCCCGTTCCATGATCTCGCCATCACGGTTGACAACTCCGTTGTGTCCTCATCCCAGAGTGCGAAGAGCCTTGGCGTGACCCTGGACAACACCCTGTCGTTCTCCGCTAACATCAAGGTGGTGACCCGATCCTGCAGGTTCATGCTCTACAACATTCGGAGAGTACGACCCTGCCTTACACAGGAAGCGGCACAGGTCCTAATCCAGGCACTTGTCATCTCCCGTCTGGATTACTGCAACTCGCTGTTGGCTGGCCTCCCTGCCTGTGCCATTAAACCCCTACAACTCATCCAGAATGCCGCAGCCCGTCTGGTGTTCAACCTTCCCAAGTTCTCTCACGTCACCCCCCTCCTCCGCACACTCCACTGGCTTCCAGTTGAAGCTCGCATCCGTTACAAGACCATGGTGCTTGCCTATGGAGCAGTGAGGGGAACGGCACCTCCGTACCTTCGGGCTCTGATCAGTCCCTACACCCAAACGAGGGCATTGCGTTCATCCACCTCTGGCCTGCTGGCTCCCTTCCTCTGCGGAAGCATAGTTCCCGCTCAGCCCAGTCAAAACTGTTCGCTGCTCTGGCACCCCAATGGTGGAACAAGCTCCCTCACGACGCCAGGACAGCGGAGTCACTCACCACCTTCCGGAGACATTTGAAACCCCACCTATTTAAAGAATACCTGGGATAGGATAAAGTAATCCTTCCACCCCCAAAAAAAAAAAAAAAAAAAAAAAAAAAGTGTAAAGTGGTTATCCCACTGGCTATAGGGTGAATGCACCAATTTGTAAGTCGCTCTGGATAAGAGTGTCTGCTAAATGACGTAAATGTGCCCTTGAGCAAGGCACTTAACCCTAATTGCTCCTGTAAGTCGCTCTGGATAAGAGCGTCTGCTAAATGACTAAAATGTAAATGTTAGCCTCTACATCACCAGAGGAACAGAGGAGGACTAGAATAAGGATACGGCTAAAGGCTTTAAGAACTGGTCTTCTAGTGCGTTGGGTACATAGAATAAAGGGGGCAGATTTCCGGGTGTTATAGAAAAGATTCAGGGCATTATGTACAGACAAGGATATGGAAGGATATGAGTAAAGTGGAGGTAAACCTAAGCGTTGGGTAACAATGAAAGAGATAATATCTCTAGAGGCATCAATTGAGTCGGTCTCTGAGTGTATGGGCGGAGGGACAAAGGAGCTAACTAAGGCAGGTTTAGCTAGGCTGGGGGGTCTACAGTGATATAGTACAATTAGAAATAACCGAAACAACAATAAACTAACCATGTTTGGGCTGAGGCTAAACATAAACAGGATGTAGTACCGTAAAAAGGAACAGTCCAGCAGATATCAGCTGTATAGCTGAGTTATCATAAGGTCCGGTGGTGAAGCGCTAGTGAGTAAGAGGCCACGGCTAGCGTGTGCTACGTCCGTTTTGTTGTAGCCAGCTGGTAGCGATGAATCCGGAGTTAAAGGTCCAGTGAATTCAGTGATTCCGGCGGAAAAACTGATATGTTCTGGGTCGATAACGCGCTGTGCTGACTGGCCGAATATCCGGTGATCAATGTCCAGTGATTAAAAATTAATCCCGCGGGAAAAAAATCCAATATTCTGGGTGCAACACCGCTAGCTGTGGCTAATAGCAAGTAGCTAGTTCAGTAGCTAGTTCAGTTTAGTGAGTAAGAGGCCACGGATAACGTGTGCTAACGGGCCAGGGCTAGCAGATGGATGGAATCTTCGTGGTTAACGTCGTAACCACATCAGACGATTTCGTCGGCAGACCAGTCGTGTAGGATCGGCGGGGCTCCGTGTCAACACTAGGTGGTCCCGTCCGGTTGATAGAGAGGTAGATAGCCGGGAGATGGGCCTAGCTCGGGATGATTAGCCAGACCACAGCGTCCGTTTTGTTGTTGTTGTAGCCAGCTGGTAGCGATGAATCCGGAGTTAAAGGTCCAGAGAATCAGTGATTCCGGCAGAAAAACGGATATGTTCTGGGTCGATAACGCGCTGTGCAGACTGGCCGAATATCCTGTGATCAATGTCCAGTGATTAAAATTAATCCCGCGGAAAAAATCCAATGATCTGGGTGAAACACCGCTAGCTGTGGCTAATAGCAAGTAGCTAGTTAGCTGGCTAGCTAGTTTCAACTGGAGATTCTAGATTCTAGATAAAAGGTAAGTCAATAATAGAATCCGTTCCACATTGAGTGAGGCGGGTTGCAGGAAAGTATATTTTGTAGAAGGATGAAAAGTCTGATAGGGAAATATGTACGAAAAATACAAAAAAACAGGGTATTTACAGGCTATTTACAGACACACGACAGAAACAGGACTGCACTACTTCGCCATCTTAGGATTTTAATTAATTTGCATTTTATTGTATGACATAAGTATTTGATACATCAGAAAAGCAGAACTTAATATTTGGTACAGAAACCTTTGTTTGCAATTACAGAGATCATACGTTTCCTGTAGGTCTTGACCAGGTTTGCACACACTGCAGCAGGGATTTTGGCCCACTCCTCCATACAGACCTTCTCCAGATCCTTCAGATTTCGGGGCTGTCGCTCGGCAATACGGACTTTCAGCTCCCTCCACAGTTGTTCTATTGGGTTCAGGTCTGGAGACAGGCTATTCCAGGACCTTGAGATGCTTCTTACGGAGCCACTCTTTAGTTGCCCTTGCTGTGTGTTTCGGGTCGTTGTCATGCTGGAAGACCCAGTCACGACCCATCTTCAATGCTCTTACTGAGGGAAGGAGGTTGTTGGCCAAGATCTCGCGATACATGGCCCCATCCATCCTCCCCTCAATACGGTGCAGTCGTTCTGTCCCCTATGCAGAAAAGCATCCCCAAAGAATGACGTTTCCACCTCCATGCTTCACGGTTGGGATGGTGTTCTTGGGGTTGTACTCAACCTTCTTCATCCTCCAAACACGGCGAGTGGGGTTTAGACCAAAAAGCTCTATTTTTGTCTCATCAGACCACATGACCTTCTCCCATTCCTCCTCTGGATCATCCAGATGGTCATTGGAAAACTTCAGACGGGCCTGGACATGCGCTGGCTTGAGCAGGGGGACCTTGCGTGCGCTGCAGGATTTTAATCCATGACGGCGTAGTGTGTTACTAATGGTTTTCTTTGAGACTGTGGTCCCAGCTCTTTTCAGGTCATTGACCAGGTCCTGCCGTGTAGTTCTGGGCTGATCCCTCACCTTCCTCATGATCATTGATGCCCCACAAGGTTAGATCTTGCACCGAGGGTGATTGACCGTCATCTTGAACTTCTTCCATTTTCTAATAATTGTGCCAACAGTTGTTGTCTTCTCACCAAGCTGCTTGCCTATTGTCCTGTAGCCCATCCCAGCCTTGTGCAGGTCTACAATTTTAGCCCTGATGTCCTTACACAGCTCTCTGGTCTTGGCCATTGTGGAGAGGTTGGAGTCTGTTTAATTGAGTGTGTGGACAGGTGTCTTTTATACAGGTAATGAGTTCAAACAGGTGCAGTTAATACAGGTAATGAGTGGAGAACAGGAGGGCTTCTTAAAGAAAAACTAACAGGTCTGTGAGAGCCGGAATTCTTACTGGTTGGTAGGTGATCAAATACTTATGTCATGCAATAAAATGCAAATTAATTACTTAAAAATCATACAATGTGATTTTCTGGATTTTCGTTTTAGATTCCGTCTTTCACAGTGGAAGTGTACCTATGATAAAAATGTGTGTATATATATATATATATATATATATTTTTTTTTTACATGGGGGATTGGAAGTGATGCAGACAATTACATTGATGGAATTTACAGTCTATCTGCAATTTTAAGCTGATCTACCCGCAGGAAAAAAACAAACAAAACAAACAAAAAAAGAGACAGAGAGGGATGGAGAGAGAGAGACAGAGAGGGATTGAGAGAAAGAGAGAGAGAGATGGAGAGAAAGAGACAGAGAGGGATGGAGGGGGAATAAGGGACTGATTTCCAATGTCCAAATTACAGACCTCTACATGCTTTGTAAGTAGGAAAACCTGCAAAATCGGCAATGTATCAAAAAAAAGTATTTAGTCAGCCACCAATTGTGCAAGTTCTCCCACTTCAAAAGATGAGAGAGGCCTGTAATTTTCATCATAGGTACACGTCAACTATGACAGACAAAATGAGAAAAAAAATTCCAGAAAATCACATTGTAGGATTTTTAATGAATTTATTTGCAAATGATGGTGGAAAAAAAGTATTTTGTCAATAACAAAAGTTTCTCAATACTTTGTTATATACCCTTTGTTGGCAATGACACAGGTCAAACGTTTTCTGTAAGTCTTCACAAGGTTTTCACACACTGTTGCTGGTATTTTGGCCCATTCCTCCATGCAGATCTCCTCTAGAGCAGTGATGTTTTGTGGCTTTCGCTGGGCAACACAGACTTTCAACTCCCTCCAAAGAGGGACGGGGTGAGATCATGCGTGGAGCCCCAGATCGAGGGAGATTATCAGTGGTCTTGTATGTCTTCCATTTCCTAATAATTGCTCCCACAGTTGATTTCTTCAAACCAAGCTGCTTACCTATTGCAGATTCAGTCTTCCCAGCCTGGTGCAGGTCTACAATGTTGTTTCTGGTGTCCTTTGACAGCTCTTTGGTCTTGGCCATAGTGGAGTTTGGAGTGTGACTGTTTGAGGTTGTAGACAGGTGTCTTTTATACTGATATCAAGTTCAAACAGGTGCCATTAATACAGGTAACGAGTGGAGGACAGAGGAGCCTCTTAAAGAAGAAGTTACAGGTCTCTGAGAGCCAGAAATCTTGCTTGTTTGTAGGTGACCAAATACTTATTTTCCACCATAATTTCCACATAAATTCATGAAAAATCCTACAATGTGATTTTCTGGATTTTTTTCTCTCAATTTCTCTGTCATAGTTGACGTGTACCTATGATGAAAATTACAGGCCTCTCTCATCTTTTTAAGTGGGAGAACTTGCACAATTGGTGGCTGACTAAATACTTTTTTCCCCCACTGTATATTTATAAACAATTTGATGAAACATTTGGCCTTACTGCTATTAGCCTATAGAAACGCTTTGAATAACAGATTCATACATGGAAAAACAGATAGTCAAAAATAAATACATATGTTTTGGTGTCTGTTGTATATCTGAGAGACATACTGTAGGAAAGAAAGATCACTGTTGCCGTGGAATGACCTGTTTACCTTTGACGTGGAAATGCCCTATTCACGTCCATTCATTTTTCGGCCCGGTACTGCGTTACCTTCAGACGAGTTCCGTGACACTTGTGGGGGTCGTAGTGGAAAACAGAGAACATCGTGTTTGTGAGAGTCTCATCTTTCCATAGAGGGGTCACATTAGTGTGTAGCCCAAACCGTTCTGACAATACAGAGAGAAGTTGGCACATCGGTGGTACCTACTACGTGCATCAGTCAACCTCACGCTACTGGGCGAGGGTGTGGTGTTGCTGTACTGCAACATGAAAATCTCAAAGTCAAACCTGTCAGGGTACATCAGCACTCTTCCTTTGAATGTCTGGCTGTCAAACTCCCCGGCTCTCAACCACCAAAGCCATCTGATCTGTTTGTATCTGAACTGTCCTCATTAATGACTTCTGTCTGTGTCTTGTACTGCTTATAGGTGATGTTAATATCCACATTGACACTACTGCAAGTTTTACTTTTGCTCCTGACTTTGTCATTACTCGATTGTCTTGATTTTACTCAAAATGTTAGTTTTCCCACTCACAACAAAGGTCACATTTTAGGTTTAGTCTACTCCACTGATATTATTCCCTGAAAATGTAACTGATGTTGAGCTCCCCATCTCTAATCACAATGTTGTTATGTTTGAAGTCTCCACCAACCTTTACAAGCAAAATGTCCAACACACCATTTCCTTTAGAAAGGTAAAAAACATAAACCCATCTGACCTCATCCTGATTATTACATACCCCAGTCCTGACTCCCAGTCCCCCCTGACCTCATCCTGATTAATACCCTGGTCATGACTCCCAGTCCCCCTTGACCTCATCCTGATTAATACATACCCCGGTCATGACTCCCAGTCCCCCTTGACCTCATCCTGATTAATACATACCCCGGTCATGACTCCCAGTCCCCCTTGACCTCATCCTGATTAATACATACCCCGGTCATGACTCCCAGTCCCCTTTGACCTCATCCTGATTAATACATACCCTGGTCCTGACTCCCAGTCCCCCCTGACCTCATCCTGATTAATACATACCCCAGTCCTGACTCCCAGTCCCCTCCTGACCTCATCACTCACTGCAATGACTTCCTTTCCTTCTTAAAGTAAATTGAATTAAATTGCCAAAATTATATACTCCCGTCTATACAGACATAAATAAAATAATTCAAAATAGGCTACTAAATCATGATTTCGCCACATAGGATCATTAGCTTCTTTAAAGAAAAAAAGTTGTGGATTGTTTTAAATCATATTGCCTACAGTCGGAAGGAAAGGCCGCATGCAAAATTTGGGCTGATTATTGTTGAGTTGCAACTGTCTGTGAAAAGAAGAGGCCAAGCCAGGAATATCGCAATATTTCAAAATAAAGCAAATGGTTACTGCTGTAAAGAGAAGACAATGAAAATACTCAACTTAACTGAGCGAACAACTGTATAGCCTATCTTATTGGCACCAGCGGAGAGCATCAGCAATATTCCCGGTGAGTGCGCACTGCACATATTCACTATTTATCATTGTTGGGTCAGTTCTACCTAAAATTTATTTTTTTACAATAATTTTCCTCCAGTTTAGATGGACATCATATTCTATTTGTGTCTCCCCTTCTCGTAGGCCTATAAAATGGACAACTCATATCGTCCAAAAAGTTGACTCAACTTTGTCAAAAAGCACCTGGAAGCACCTGGATGATCACCAAGACTCCTGGAACAATGTTCTATGGACAGATGATTCAAAAGTATACATTTATGGATGACATGGGTCCCATTACGCCTGGTGAAAACCAATCACTGCATTCCACAGTAAGAACCTCATATCAACGGTCAAGCATAGTGGTGGTAGTGTGAGGGTTTGGGGATGCTTTGATGCCTCAGGACCTGGACGACTTGCTTTAATAGAAGGAACCTTGAATTCTGCTCTGTATTATATGATTCTACAGGAGAATGCCAGGCCACCCGTCTTTGAGCTGAAGCTGAAGCGCAGCTGGGTCATGCAGCAAGACAATGATAAAAAAACACACAATCAAGTCTACCTGAAAATGGCTAGTTTTGGAATGGCCTAGTCAAAGTCCAGACCTAATCCCAATTGAAATGTTGTGGCAGGACTTGAAACGAGTAGTTCATGCTTGAAAACCCACAAATGTCGCTGAATTACAGCAGTTCTGCATGGAAGAGTGGGCCAAAATTCCTCCACAGCAATGTGAGAGACTGATCAACAACTACGGGAAGTGTTTGGTTGGTAATTGCAACTAAAGTTGGCACAACCAGTTATTGAGTGTGAGGGGGCAATTACTTTTTCACATAGGGGCATTGGGTGTTGCATATCTTTGTTTATGAAATAAATTAAGTAAGTATGTAATTGTTGTGTTATTTGTTCACTTAGATTCCCTTTATCTAATATTAGGTTTTGGTTGAAGATCTGATAACATTCAGTATCAAAAATATGCAAAAATATAGAAAATAAGAAAGGAGGCAAATACTTTTTCACGGAACTGTACTAAATCATATATATGTGAAATTAGTTTTAATTTAGAATGGACCATTATCATGCACCTGTCGGAACAGGGGCAGGGAAAAAAATACATGTTATCTATGACTTGTGACCTCTGGTGTGGTGGTAATACAGTCACCGTAACAGCCCTACTCGTGACTCACTGATGCCAACAGTTTGTGCAACTGAAGAACCGCAGATCAGGGTGTGCGGCTGTTTGACACGGTATCCCCCAGGGGTCAGTGTTGGGTCCACACCTATTCATTATATACAGCCTACCCCTGGGCAAGATTATGCATTTACATTTTACATTTACGTCATTTAGCAGACGCTCTTATCCAGAGCGACTTACAAATTGGTGCATTCACCCTATAACCAGTGGGATAACCACTTTACAATTATTATTTTTTTTTTAAGGGGGGGTGTAGAAGGATTACTTTATCCTATCCCAGGTATTCCTTAAAGAGGTGGGGTTTTAAATGTCTCCGGAAGGTGGTGAGTGACTCCGCTGTCCTGGCGTCGTGAGGGAGCTTGTTCCACCATTGGGGTGCCAGAGCAGTGAACAGTTTTGACTGGGCTGAGCGGGAACTATGCTTCCGCAGAGGAAGGGAGCCAGCAGGCCAGAGGTGGATGAACGCAATGCCCTCGTTTGGGTGTAGGGACTGATCAGAGCCTGAAGGTACGGAGGTGCCGTTCCCCTCACAGCTCCATAGGCAAGCACCATGGTCTTGTAACAGATGCGAGCTTCAACTGGAAGCCAGTGGAGTGTGCGGAGGAGCGGGGTGACGTGAGAGAACTTGGGAAGGTTGAACACCAGACGGGCTGCGGCATTCTGGATGAGTTGTAGGGGTTTAATGGCACAGGCAGGGAGCCCAGCCAACAGCGAGTTGCAGTAATCCAGACGGTAGATGACAAGTGCCTGGATTAGGACCTGTGACGCTTCCTGTGTAAGGCAGGGTCGTACTCTCCGAATGTTGTAGAGCATGAACCTGCAGGATCGGGTCACCGCCTTGATGTTAGCGGAGAACGACAGGGTATTGTCCAGGGTCACGCCAAGGCTCTTCACACTCTGGGAGGAGGACACAACGGAGTTGTCAACCGTGATGGCGAGATCATGGAACGGGCAGTCCTTCCCCGGGAGGAAGAGCAGCTCCGTCTTGCCAAGGTTCAGCTTGAGGTGGTGATCCGTCATCCATACTGATATGTCTGCCAGACATGCAGAGATGCGATTCGCCACCTGGTTATCAGAAGGGGGAAAGGAGAAGATTAGTTGTGTATCGTCAGCGTAGCAATGATAGGAGAGGCCATGTGAGGATATGACAGAGCCAAGTGACTTGGTGTATAGCGAGAATAGGAGAGGGCCTAGAACTGAGCCCTGGGGGACACCAGTGGTGAGAGCACGTGGTGCGGAGACAGCTTCTTGCTACGCCACTTGGTAGGAGTGACCGGTCAGGTAGGACGCAATCCAAGAGTGAGCCGCGCCGGAGATGCCCAGCTCGGAGAGGGTGGAGAGGAGGATCTGATGGTTCACAGTATCAAAGGCAGCAGACAGGTCTAGAAGGACAAGAGCAGAGGAGAGAGAGTTAGCTTTAGCAGTGCGGAGAGCCTCCGTGACACAGAGAAGAGCAGTCTCAGTTGAATGACCAGTCCTGAAACCTGACTGGTTAGGATCAAGAAGGTCATTCTGAGAGAGATAGCAAGAGAGTTGGCTAAAGACGGCACGCTCAATAGTTTTGGAAAGAAAAGAAAGAAGGGATACTGATCAGTAGTTGTTGACATCAGAGGGATCGAGTGTTGGTTTTTTGAGAAGGGGTGCAACTCTCGCTCTCTTGAAGACGGAAGGGACATAGCCAGCGGTCAAGGATGAGTTGATCAGCGAGGTGAGGTAGGGGAGAAGGTCACCGGAGATGGTCTGGAGAAGAGAGGAGGGGGATGGGGTCAAGCGGGCAGGTTGTTGGGCGGCCTGCAGTCACAAGTCGCAAGATTTTATCTGGAGAGAGAGGGGAGAAAGAAGTCAAAGCATAGGGTAGGGCAGTGTGAGCAGGACCAGCAGTGTCATTAGACTTAACAAACGAGGATCGGATGTCGTCAACCTTCTTTTCAAAGTGGTTGACGAAGTCATCCACAGAGAGGGAGGAGGATTGGGGGGGATTCAGCAGGGAGGAGAATGTGGCAAAGAGCTTCCCCTAGGGTTAGAGGCAGATGCTTGGAATTTAGAGTGGTAGAAAGTGGCCTTAGCAGCAGAAACAGATGAAGAAAATGTAGAGAGGAGGGAGTGAAAAGATGCCAGGTCCGCAGGGAGTCTAGTTTTCTTCCATTTCCGCTCAGCTGCCCGGAGCTCTGTTCTGTGAGCTCGCAATGAGTCATCAAGCCACGGAGCTGGAGGGGAGGACTGAGCCGGCCGGGAGGATAGGGGACACAGAGAGTCAAAGGATGCAGAAAGGGGAGGAGAGGAGGGTTGAGGAGGCAGAATCAGGAGATTGGAGGGAGAAGGATTGAGCAGAGGGAAGAGATGATAGGATGGAAGAGGAGAGAGTAGTGGGAGAGAGAGAGCGAAGGTTGCGGCGGCGCATTACCATCTGTGTAGGGGCAGAGTGAGTAGTGTAGGAGGAGAGCGAGAGAGAAAATGATACAAAGTAGTGGTCGGAGACATGGAGGGGAGTTGCAGTGAGATTAGTAGAAGAGCAGCATCTAGTAAAGATGAGGTCAAGCGTATTGCCTGCCTTGTGAGTAGGGGGGGACGGTGAGAGGGTGAGGTCAAAAGAGGAGAGGAGTGGAAAGAAGGAGGCAGAGAGAAATGAGTCAAATGTAGACGTAGGGAGGTTGAAATCCCCCAAAACTGCCATCCTCAGGAAAGGAACTTATCAAGGCATCAAGCTCATTGATGAACTCTCCAAGGGAACCTGGAGGGCGATAGATGACAAGGATATTAAGCTTAAATGGGCTAGTGACTGTGACAGCATGGAATTCAAATGAGGAGATAGACAGATGGGTTAGGGGAAAAATTGAGAATGTTCACTTGGGAGAGATGAGGATTCCTGTGCCACCACCCCTCTGACCAGATGCTCTCAGGGTATGCGAGAACACATGGTCAGACGAGGAGAGAGCAGTAGGAGTATCAGTGTTTTCAGTGGTAATCCATGTTTCCGTCAGCGCCAGGAAGTCGAGGGACTGGAGGGTAGCATAGGCTGGGATGAAGTCAGCCTTGTTGGCAGCAGAACGGCAGTTCCAGAGGCTGCCTGAGACCTGGAACTCCAGGTGTGTGGTGCGTGCAGGGACCACCAGGTTAGAGAGGCAGCAGCCACGCTGTGTGAGGCGTTTGTGTAGCCTGTGCGGAGAGGAGAGAACAGGGATAGGCAGAGGCATAGTTGACAGGCTGTAGCAGATGGCTACAATAATGCAGAGGAGATCGGAATGAAATGAACTAAACATCTGGGAAAGGAGAGAGCAGGGCCTCCCTCACCAAAATTCCCAAATTATGCGACATCACAAAGTTCCCTTCCACTGCTATGCTGAAGACCCAGCTCTACCTCTCCACCAAACCCACCACTCCCTTCCCTCCCACCTCCCTCATAAGCTGCCTTCAAGACAACTGGAGCTGGATGAGCATGAACCTCATAAAACTTAACAGCAACAAGACAGAGATCATGCTCATCGGCTCCAAATCCACTTTCTCCAAACAGCACAACCTCAGCATCACCATAGATGGTTTCCCAGTCCCTCTGTCAACTCAAGTCAAAAGCCTCAGTGTCACCTTTGACAGTACCATCTCTTTTGAACCCCACATAAAAACATCACCAGGACAGCATTTTTCCACCTCCGCAATATATCCAGGCTCCGCCCCTCACTTTCACTCTCCAGCACTCTCCAGTATGAAAATGTATGCACTCTGGATAAGAGCGTCTGCTTAATGACTAAAATGTCAAATGTAGCACTGAAACCCTTATCCACGCCTTCGTCCCGACTGGACTACTGCAACGCTCTCCTCACTGGGATCCCCACCAAACCCCCCAATATACTCAAAATCTCCAGAACTCCGCTGCTAGAATCCTCACCCGCACCAGATCAACTGAAGACATCACCCCTCATTATTATTATTATTATTATTATTATTATTATTATTATTATTATTATTATTATTATTATTATTATTATTATTATTATTATTATTATCCTATTTACAGTGGGGGGAAAAAGTATTTAGTCAGCCACCAATTGTGCAAGTTCTCCCACTTAAAAAGATGAGAGAGGCCTGTAATTTTCATCATAGGTACACGTCAACTATGACAGACAAATTGAGAAAAAGAAATCCAGAAAATCACATTGTAGGATTTTTTATGAATTTATTTGCAAATTATGGTGGAAAATAAGTATTTGTTCACCTACAAACAAGCAAGATTTCTGTCTCTCACAGACCTGTAACTTCTTCTTTAAGAGGCTCCTCTGTCCTCCACTCATTACCTGTATTAATGGCACCTGTTTGAACTTGTTATCAGTATAAAAGACACCTGTCCACAACCTCAAACAGTCACACTCCAAACTCCACTATGGCCAAGACCAAAGAGCTGTCAAAGGACACCAGAAACAAAATTGTAGACCTGCACCAGGCTGGGAAGACTGAATCTCCAATAGGTAAGCAGCTTGGTTTGAAGAAATCAACTGTGGGAGCAATTATTAGGAAATGGAAGACATACAAGACCACTGATAATCTCCCTCGATCTGGGGCTCCACGCAAGATCTCACCCCGTGGGGTCAAAATGATCACAAGAACGGTGAGCAAAAATCCCAGAACCACACGGGGGGACCTAGTGAATGACCTGCAGAGAGCTGGGACCAAAGTAACAAAGCCTACCATCAGTAACACACTACGCCGCCAGGGACTCAAATCCTGCAGTGCCAGACGTGTCCCCCTGCTTAAGCCAGGCCCGTCTGAAGTTTGCTAGAGTGCATTTGGATGATCCAGAAGAGAATTGGGAGAATGTAATATGGTCAGATGAAACCAAAATAGAACTTTTTGGTAAAAACTCAACTTGTCGTGTTTGGAGGACAAAGAATGCTGAGTTGCCTATGATGAAAATTACAGGCCTCTCTCATCTTTTTAAGTGGGAGAACTTGCACAATTGGTGGCTGACTAAATACTTTATTTCCCCACTGTAGCTCTGTTTTAAGCAATAAGTAACTTATAGTCCAACACATTCAGGTTTCTTTGCTATATCCAAACTGAGAGTTAACAGTAAAGTAGCCATGAACCAACCCTATGGAGGGAAATGCTGTTAATAGATATGAGACTATAAGTAAATCAGGGGTGTCAACAACAACAACAAATCCCCGGGGGCCGCATTCGGTCTTCAATGAGGTCCTGAGTGCCAGACTGTTATATTTCCTTGCCGTCAAAATATGATTCAATGCTCCCTGACTGTCTAGCTTTTATTTCGGTTTTATTTATCAGTCAAGAAACTGATTTCTACACAATTTCAATTTGGTTTTAGTCATTTTAAAGTATATACTGCATATCTTTTATAAATGTTTTAACTCAAACCACCGGCTGGCCGAATTGGACCCCTCAAGGGCTGTGTGTTTGACACCTCTATTGTAAATCAACATGAATAATACATTCTCCTGCTTATGGCATCTGACAACAGGCCAAAGGCTTCAGAGTGGCTCATTCAATAACACATCTAGTGAGCCATACACACGTGTTTGTGTGTCAGCGTGTGTGTGAGTTTGAGTGTGTGTGTGTTTAAGAGTGGCATCTCTGATTGACTCACAGTGTTAGTATCACACAACAGAGAAGTATCAGGAGGAAGAAATAACATTAGAGCAGAGTGGTGACTCATTCAGTTCACAGTGACTAGAGCAGCCCTAGGGGGAGGCCATTGTGGCTTCATTGTGCCTGTCCACCATTCCGTGCCTGGGAAGAAAGAGCAGAAAGGCATGGACCTATTGAGCGACTGTCCACTCCAACGGGGAAACAGGAAACATGAAAGGCCTTAGATGCTCTCCGCTGACCACTGGAGAGCCCTGGAAATTGATAAGAGCACAAAAATAAGAAAGTGAGTTAGAGAGAGACACCTTTCCTTGAGAGCTTTTAAGGCTGGTACAAGTCTATACAGTAAGAAGATTGTTGATAGCTTCAGAAACTAATTATAACTATCTGAAGGAATTGGCTTTACAATGTCCTTTAATAGAAGAAGTTTCAACTACTGAAATAAATCTATCATAGCCTTGTTTGTCAAGGTATGAAAGCGGCTTAATTTCTGCTGAACAGTATGTCAAAATCTAGTTTGAATATAGTTGGCTTTATGAGATGCAAAACTCACATTTCTGTGTGTCATCCATAAATCACATTTGACAATAGAGTCTCAGAGGTATATAATCATATATAATAGACTTCTGATCCTATGGAAAGTTATTCATCTTCATCTCACCATTGTTTTGATACTGAAAAATGCAGGAATATTAAAAATGAATGTCTGAACATAAACCGACACCCAGACAGATGCTGTGGAACTTTCAGTTGTTAGAGAGTAAAAGACTAAGGAAAGAGAAGATGTTTGAAAGAAAAAGGTACTGAGTCCTTTTTCTCTCTCTCTCTCTCTCAATTCAATTTCAATTTCAATTTAATTTCAATTCAATTCAATTTCAATTTAAGGGCTTTATTGGCATGGTAAACGTGTGTTAACATTGCCAAAGCAAGTGAAGTAGATAGTAAACAAAAGTGAAATAAACAATAAATATTAACAGTAAACATTACACTCAGAAGTTTCAAAAGAATAAAGACATTTCAAATGTCATATTATGTATATATACAGTGTTGTAACAATGTGCAAATAGTTAAAGTACAAATGGGAAAATAAATAAACATAAATATGGGTTGTATTTACAATGGTGTTTGTTCTTCACTGGTTGCCCTTTTCTTGTGGCAACAGGTCACAAATCTTGCAGCTGTGATGGCACACTGTGGTTTTTCACCCAGTAGATAAGGGAGTTTATCAAAATTGGATTTGTTTTCGAATTCTTTGTGGATCGCTGTAATCTGAGGGAAATATGTGTCTCTAATATGGTCATACATTTGGCAGGAGGGTAGGAAGTGCAGCTCAGTTTCCACCTCATTTTGTGGGCAGTGTGCACATAGCCTGTCTTCTCTTGAGAGCCAGGTCTGCCCTACGGCGGCCTTTCTCAATAGCAAGGCTATGCTCACTGAGTCTGTACATAGTCAAAGCTTTCCTTAAGTTTGGGTCAGTCACAGTGGTCAGGTATTCTGCCACTGTGTACTCTCTGTTTAGGGCCAAATAGCATTCTAGTTTGCTCTGTTTTTTTGTTTGTTCTTTCCAATGTGTCAAGTAATTCTCTTTTTGTTTTCTCATGATTTGGTTGGGTCTAGTTGTGTTGTTGTTGTTGTTGTTGTTGTCCTGGGGCTGTGTGGGGTCTGTTTGTGTTTGTGAACAGAGCCCCAGGACAAGCTTACTTAGGGGACTCTTCTCCAAGTTCATCTCTCTGTAGGTGATGGCTTTGTTATGGAAGGTTTGGGAATTGCTTCCTTTTAAGTGGTTATAGAATTTAACGGCTCTTTTCTGGATTTTGATAATTAGCGGGTATTGGCCTAATTCTGCTCTGCATGCATTATTTGGTGTTTTACGTTGTACACGGAGGATGTTTTTGCAGAATTCTGCATGCAGAGTCTCAATTTGGTGTTTGTCCCATTTTGTGAATTCTTGGTTGGTGAGCGGACCCCAGACCTCAGAACCATAAAGGGCAATGGGTTCTATAACTGATTCAATTATTTTTAGCCAGATCCTAATTGGTATGGCAAATTGTATGTTCCTTTTGATGGCATAGAAGGCCCTTCTTGCCTTGTCTCTCAGATCGTTCACAGCTTTGTGGAAGTTACCTGTGGCGCTGATGTTTAGGCCGAGGTATGTATAGTTTTTTGTGTGCTCTAGGGCAACGGTGTCTAGATGGAATTTGTATTTGTGGTCCTGGCAACTGGACCTTTTTGGAACACCATTATTTTTGTCTTACTGAGATTTACTGTCAGGGCCCAGGTCTGACAGAATCTGTGCAGAAGATCTAGGTGCTGCTGTAGGCCCTCCTTGGTTGGTGACAGAAGCACCAGATCGTCAGCAAACAGAAGACATTTGACTTCAGATTCTAGTAGGGTGAGGCCGGGTGCTGCAGACTGTTCTAGTGCCCTCGCCAATTCGTTGATATATATGTTGAAGAGGGTGGGGCTTAAACTGCATCCCTGTCTCACCCCACGGCCCTGTGGAAAGAAATGTGTGTGTTTTTTGCCAATTTTAACCGCACACTTGTTGTTTGTGTACATGGATTTTATAATGTCGTATGTTTTTCCCCCAACCCCACTTTCCATCAATTTGTATAGCAGACCCTCATGCCAAATTGAGTCAAAAGCTTTTTTGAAATCAACAAAGCATGAGAAGACTTTGCCTTTGTTTTGGTTTGTTTGTTTGTCAATTAGGGTGTGCAGGGTGAATACGTGGTCTGTCGTACGGTAATTTGGTAAAAAGCCAATTTGACATTTGCTCAGTACATTGTTTTCACTGAGGAAATGTATGAGTCTGCTGTTAATGATAATGCAGAGGATTTTCCCAAGGTTGCTGTTGACGCATATCCCACGGTAGTTATTGGGGTCAAATTTGTCTCCACTTTTGTGGATTGGGGTGATCAGTCCTTGGTTCCAGATATTGGGGAAGATGCCAGAGCTAAGGATGATGTTAAAGAGTTTAAGTATAGCTAATTGAAATTTGTGATCTGTGTATTTTATCATTTCATTGAGGATACCATCAACACCACAGGACTTTTTGGGTTGGAGGGTTTGTATTTTGTCCTGTAGTTCATTCAATGTAATTGGAGAATCCAGTGGGTTCTGGTAGTCTTTAATAGTTGATTCTAAGATTTGCATTTGATCATGTATATTTTTTTGCTGTTTGTTCTCATGTTATAGGGCCAAAAAGATTGGAGAAGTGGTTTACCCATACATCTCCGTTTTGGATAGATAACTCGTCGTGTTGTTGTTTGTTTAGTGTGTTCGAATTTTCCCAGAAGGGGTTAGATTCTATGGATTCTTCAATTACAATGAGCTGATTTCTTCTGACCTGCTGTTCCTTCTTTTTCCATAGTGTATTTATTTATTGTTTTAGTGATTCACCATAGGGAAGGCGTGGCTCATGTTTTCTGGGTCTATATGTTTTGGTTGGATAGGTTTCTCAATTTCTTTCTTAGGTTTTTGCATTCTTCATCAAACCATTTGTCATTGTTGGTAATTTTCTTAGGTTGTCTGCTTGAAATGTGTAGATTTGATAGGGAAGCTGAAAGGTCAAATATACCGTTTAGGCTTTCTACTGCCAAGTTTACAGCAAATGTTTTATCCAGGAAGTTATCTAAAAAGGATTGAATTTGTTGTTGCCTAATTGTTTTTTGGTAGGTTTTTTACACTACTTTCCTTCCATCTATATATGTTCTAAATATTATGCAATTCCTTTGGCTTTGATGCCTCATGATTGAGTATTGCTCTGTTCAAGTAAACTGTGTTTTTTATGTGATCAGATATGGGTGTCCGCTGGCTGACTGAATGCCTTGAGAGACTCTGGGTTGAGATCAGTGAAAAAGTAATCTACAGTACTACTGCCAAGGGATGAGCTGTAGGTGTACCTACCATAGGTATTATGTCACTGTGTACTCTCTGTTTAGGGCCAAATAGCATTCTAGTTTGCTCTGTTTTTTGTTAATTATTTCCAATGTGTCAAGTAATTCTCTTTTTGTTTTCTCATGATTTGTTTGGGTCTAATTGTGTTGTTGTCCTGGGGCTCTGTGGGGTCTGTTTGTGTTTGTGAACAGAGCCCCAGGACCAGCTTGCTTAGGGGACTCTTCTCCAAGTTCATCTCTCTGTAGGTGATGGCTTTGTTATGGAAGGTTTGGGAATCTCTTCCTTTTAAGTGGTTATAGAATTTAACGGCACTTTTCTGGATTTTGATAATTAGCGGGTATCGGCCTAATTCTGCTCTGCATGCATTACTTGGTGTTTTATGTTGTGCACAGAGGATATTTTTGCTCTCTCTCTCTCTCTCTCTCTCTCTCTCAATTCAATTCAATTCAATTTAAGGGCTTTATTGGCATGGAAAACATGTTAACATTTCCAAAGCAAGTGAAGTAGATAGTAAACAAAAGGAAAATAGACAATGTTATGTTAAAAGTGTTTTAAAAAGTACGAAGTGTTTGATAGGTGTGTTAAAAGATGCTTACAATTATTAAAAGACAAAAAAGCCATCGTGATTGTGTTGAATTTTGTTTGGGAAATAAAGATAGACATGGTTTTTAAAGGGTAGTGGTAATATTTAATTCAGTACAGAAATGTGTAGGCGGCTTAACTCTCTCTCTCTCTCTCTCTCTCTCTCTCTCTCTCTCTCTCTCTCTCTCTCTCTCTCTCTGTCTGTCTCTCTTCAGCTTCTCTCTCTTGCTTTGAGAATGTCATATGGTCAGATGAAACCAAAATATAACTTTTTGGTGAAAACTCAACTTGTCGTGTTTGGAGGACAAAGAATGCTGAGTTGCATCCAAAGAACACTATACCTACTGTGATGCATGGGGGTGGAAACATCATGCTTTGGGGCTGTTTTTCTGCAAAGGGACCAGGACGACTGATCCGTTTAAAGGAAAGAATGAATGGGGCCATGTATCGTGAGATTTTGAGTGAAAACCTCCTTCCATCAGCAAGGGCATTGAAGATGAAACGTGGCTGGGTCTTTCAGCATGACAATGATCCCAAATACACCGCCCGGGAAACGAAGGAGTGGCTTCGTAAGAAGCATTTCAAGGTCCTGGAGTAGCCTAGCCAATCTCCAGAATTTAACCCCATAGAAAATCTTTGGAGGGAGTTGAAAGTCCGTGTTGCCCAGCGACAGCCCCAAAACATCACTGCTCTAGAGGAGATCTGCATGGAGGAATTGTCCAAAATACCAGCAACAGTGTGTGAAAACCTTGTGAAGACTTACAGAAAACGTTTGACCTGTGTCATTGCCAACAAAGGGTATATAACAAAGTATTGAGAAACTTTTGTTATTGACCAAATACTTATTTTCCACCATAATTTGCAAATAAATTCATTAAAAATCCTACAATGAGATTTTCTGGATTTTTTAATATATCATCAAATTAGTATGATATGTAAAGTTTGGTATGGGTACATAAGACAGATGGTTACTTAATGCAAAAACCAAAGGAGGGTGGTTGGTCGGGGTAGATGGGTGGGAGTATAGTGTTTGAATCTCATCACGGACAACTTTAACATTTTAGCTAATTAGCTACTTTGCAACTACTTACCATGTGTAGGGTGATGTCTTTCGGATAGGACGTTAAATGGGTGTCCTGACTCTCTGTGGTCACTATAGATTCCATATCACTTATCGTAAGAGTAAGGGTGTTAACCCGGTGTCTTGGCTAAATTCCCAATCTGGCCCTCATACCATCATGGCCACCTAATCATCCCCAGCTTCCAATTGGCTCATTGATCCCCCCTCATCTCCCCGGTAACTATTCCCCAGGTCGTTGCTGTAAATGGAATGTGTTTTCAGTCAACTTACCTGGTAAAATAAGGGTAAAAAACTAATAAAAATAAAATATTTGCTAACCGTTCCCCTAACCTTAACCACTTAACCTAACTCTTAACCTTAACCCCTAACATTAACCCCTAAGCCTAACCTTAACCCTAACCCTAACCCCTAACTAACCCTAATCCTTAGCCTAGCTAATGTTAGCCACCTAGCTATCATTAGCGTTAGCCACCTAGCCAACTAGCTAACGTTGGCAACAACAAATTGGAATTCTTAAAATATCATACGTATTGCAAATTCATAACATATTGTACAAATTCCAATCTGTAACATATCATATGAATTATAATTTGAAACATATTATTATACAAAATGGATGATGGACATCCACAAATTAATACATACCATAGAAAATGTAACATAGATGGAGAAAATATAAGAGTTACGTTTACTATGCTACATCTGCCCCTGAGTCCAGGTTGCTCTCTCAGGTCTCTCTCCATGCCCCTCTATCTCTCCACTCTTCCTCTCTGTCATGTCTTTCCATCTCTACCTCTATCTCTCCACACCCCTCTCTATCTCTCCATACCCCTCTCTCTCAGGTCTCTCTCCATACCTCTCTAATAGCCAGTCCTAATGAGGTCCTGTCCTCCAGGGCCACAACTCTCTTTCTCTCCCCCTGGATAAACATCCAATCACAGAGCAGCCTCTGCCTGATCCTTGACCTATCAGAGAGCATATCAAAGCAGAAAGACGAAGAGAGGGGCGCCCCAGTACGACAGAGGTATCATCATTACAGAGAAAGAAAGGGAGGGAGAGATTGAGATAGAGAGATGAGTCCGTATACAAAGATCCCAAGATATAGAGAGAGAAGGAGCATGCCTGAACATACTGCAGGAGGGAGACTAGAAAGAGAAAGCCAGAGGTGGAGGGAAAGAGAGACAAAAAAAGGAGGAGGATAAAGATCTCAGTGGGAGCTTTCATGTATTGTTCAGACTTGATTAGTAGAGCGTTTTATTATGGTGGCCTACTCTTTGATTCTACTCTGCTCTTTGACCATGTCATGAAAGTGAAAAGTATTACGTGATTGAGGGAGAGTGAGTCATGTTTGAATCATAGGACAAAAACTGCACAAGACAGTACTGTAGGTAGAGCAGGAAGTTTGAATGGGACTGAACTCGTGTGACTTTGAAGCCTGCATTATATAAAGAGGAAGTTGTATTATTTATGATATACTTCAATTACCGCATGATTGAGAGTTTGTATGACCACACATGTTCAGAGAGCGGTCAGAGATCGATGACCATTCTCTGAGTTAGTTAATATAGCCTATTCAGGGTGTGTAGGCTTAGCGGTTCTCCACCATTGATCTGTCTGCAAGAGATAAGCATACTGTCACACTCTCTCTCTCACACACACACGCATATGCACACGCACACACACTGACACACACACATTGAAATATATATATATATATACAGTGGGGGAAAAAAGAATTTAGTCAGCCACCAATTGTGCAAGTTCTCCCACTTAAAAAGATGAGAGAGGCCTGTAATTTTCATCATAGGTACACGTCAACTGTGACAGACAAAATGAGAAAAATAAATCCAGAAAATCACATTGTAGGATTTTTAATGAATTTATTTGCAAATTATGGTGGAAAATAAGTATTTGGTCAATAAAAGTTTATCAATACTTGTTATATACCCTTTGTTGGCAATGACACAGGACAAATGTTTTCTGTAAGTCTTCACAAGGTTTTCACACACTGTTGCTGGTATTTTGGCCCATTCCTCCATGCAGATCTCCTCTAGAGCAGTGATGTTTTGGGGCTGTCGCTGGGCAACACGGACTTTCAACTCCCTCCAAAGATTTTCTATGGGGTTGTGATCTGGAGACTGGCTAGGCCACTCCAGGACCTTGAAATGCTTCTTACGAAGCCACTCCTTCGTTGCCTGGGCGGTGTGTTTGGGATCATTGTCATGCTGAAAGACCCAGCCACGTCTCATCTTCAATGCCCTTGCTGATGGAAGGTGGTTTTCACTCAAAATCTCACGATACATGGCCCCATTCATTCTTTCCTTTACACGGATCAGTCGTCCTGGTCCCTTTGCAGAAAAACAGCCCCAAAGCATGATGTTTCCACCCCCATGCTTCACAGTAGGTATGGTGTTCTTTGGATGCAACTCAGCATTCTTTGTCCTCCAAACACGACGAGTTGAGTTTTTACCAAAAAGTTCTATTTTGGTTTCATCTGACCATATGACATTCTCCCAATTCTCTTCTGGATCATCCAAATGCACTCTAGCAAACTTCAGACGGGCCTGGACATGTACTGGCTTAAGCAGGGGGACACGTCTGGCACTGCAGGATTTGATTCCCTGGCGGCGTAGTGTGTTACTGATTGTAGGCTTTGTTACTTTGGTCCCAGCTCTCTGCAGGTCATTCACTAGGTCCCCCCGTGTGGTTCTGGGATTTTTGCTCACCGTTCTTGTGATCATTTTGACCCCACGGAGTGAGATCTTGCGTGGAGCCCCAGATCGAGGGAGATTATCAGTGGTCTTGTATGTCTTCCATTTCCTAATAATTGCTCCCACAGTTGATTTCTTCAAACCAAGCTGCTTATCTATTGCAGATTCAGTCTTCCCAGCCTGGTGCAGGTCTACAATGTTGTTTCTGGTGTCCTTTGACAGCTCTTTGGTCTTGGCCATAGTGGAGTTTGGAGTGTGACTGTTTGAGGTTGTGGACAGGTGTCTTTTATACTGATAACAAGTTCAAACAGGTGCCATTAATACAGGTAACGAGTGGAGGACAGAGGAGTCTCTTAAAGAAGAAGTTACAGGTCTGTGAGAGCCAGAAATCTTGCTTGTTTGTAGGTGACCAAATACTTATTTTCCACCATAATTTGCAAATAAATTCTTTAAAATTCCTACAATGTGATTTTCTGGAGAAAAAAAATCTCAATTTGTCTGTCATAGTTGACGTGTATCTATAATGAAAATGACAGGACTCTCTCATCTTTTTAAGTGGGAGAACTTGCACAATTGGTGGCTGACTAAATATTTTTTTCCCCACTGTATAGAGGGGCATGGGAATGATGAGAGAGAGGAAGGAGTGGAGAGATAGAGGAGATGTAGAGAGAGAAAAGTAATGGGTAGACAGGAGACATGGAAGATGAAGAGGGGAAGACCACAACAAAAGCACAAAAGCAGAAACACAAACACAGCCTCAAGAACAACAGCCTCTGAAGACCAAAGAAAGTATCTTCACCGAACCATTAAAATTGTCAAATACAGCAATTGGCCTAGAGCAGGGTGCAGTATTATGGCAAAAACAAGGGCTATGATTTGGGATCTCTTATTTTGATCTTTAACAAATCAGACGGAGAAAGAAGAGAATGAAAACACAAGCTCTTAATTCCCATCACGCCTCACACTATTGATACCCATCAATACTCCATCATGCCTCACACCAGCAATACCTATCACTACTCCATCATGCCTCACACTTTCAATACCCATCACTACTCTTTCCCGCCTCACACTATCAATACCCATCACCACTCCATCATGCCTCACTAAGTGGAAATGATACTGTTGTAGAGCATGCTATGAGTCAGACAGATAAAACAGAGAGACACTGAAACAAATGAGAAGCTTTGAACTGGAAGACTGTATAATTGGTATTGTTTGATGCCATATATGTGGGTGGGGAGAATTTCTGGCCTTAGTCCTCCAGACTTGATCAAAACTGCATCTCATTTTGCATCTACTTGAAACGTATACTCCACCATTGATTTTCAGGAAAATCTCATTGAAATAGAAAAACACAGATTTAACAGTGTAAAATGGTTTTGTGCCAAGGGATCTCGCTCAGTCAGAAAAATAATTCAGCATGGTTGATAGGAATTCCGATTAAAATAAAGATGAAACCACAAAATCCAGACTCGCCTGAATGAACAGAGCACTACAAGAACCTGGGGTGGATCTCAGAGCAGATTGCTAAAAGAAGAGGATGCTTACAGACACACACACGTGCGCACACATGCATGCACACACCACACACACATTTGCATCCACACAAACACACGTGCCCGCACATACCATGCAATACGTTTTGATGCAGCGTCTATTTGAGTGGGTTCTGCAGCGGCATGTTCAGTCTTTGACATGTTGTCACTGAGCAAAGGAAACAACAAGGGGTTTGATGCCTCTATCCATCTCAAGCTGCTTGTTTCAAGCTCAGTAAAGTTGTTTGGCCATTGTTTGCCTAACTCAAGAACCAAACCACTGTGTTCTAGAATCAGACACTAGATTCAAAACACCATATTCTAGAACCATACTCTAGAACCAAACATCTCTGTTCTAGAACCAAACGACACTCTTAGACCCAGATTCAAGAACCAAACCACTGTGTTCTAGAACCAAACCACACTGTTAGAACCAGTCTCTAGAACCAAACCACTGTGTTCTAGAACCAGTCACTAGAAACAAACCACACTGTTCTAGGGCCAGACAGTTGAATCAAATAAACACTGTCTATAAGCCTAAAATTGTTCTGTATGACATTGATCCAGGCCAAACTCAGATTATGCGTTAATCCACTCAAACTATGAACAGAATTTTAACTAACTGGATTACGATTTTCCGTCATACAAAAGTATCTATAGCCACTATATATAGTGTGTGAAGATGTATTCACTTTTCTAGTTTTTCCCCTTTATCGCACAAGAGTAGAGAGCTGTCCTTCAATCCCACAAGGGCACTGCACTGTGCATAAACACAGAGGTTTCCCTTGTGACGTTTGGAGTCCACAATATCATTAGCTAGTGTCATTGAGGACCAGTTTCACGCTTGTTAAAGGTGTTACTTTTAAATCATATTTCACGCACACACTGGAATAATTAGCCCTTGATAGTGATGAGTCTTTGGATTGAGAGAGAGCATCAGAGCCAGAAAGGAAGTGAGAGAGAAGGGAATAAAATTAGAGATAGTAGACAGTCTAAAGGGAAAAAAGAGTGAGAAAATAAACAAAGCAATTAAGAAAGCGATATGGAGACAGATCTAAAATACAGAGAGAGAACAAGAGAAAGAGAGTTTAATGGAGAGAGAGAGATATTGAGATGGAGAGAAAGAGAGAGAAAGAGAGAGGGAAAGAGATAAATTCAGAGAGAGAGAGAGAGAGAGAGAAGGAGAGAGAGAGAGAGAGAGAGAGAGAGAAGGGGAGAGAGAGAGAGAGAGAGAGAGAGAGAGAGAGAGAGAGAGAGAGAGAGAGAGAGGAGGGGAGAGAGAGAGAGGGGGAGAGAGAAGGGAAGAAAATTAGAGATAGTAGACAGTCTAAAGGGAAAAAAGAGTGAGAAAATAAACAAAGCAATTAAGAAAGCGATATGGAGACAGATCTAAAATACAGAGAGAGAACAAGAGAAAGAGAGTTTAATGGAGAGAGAGAGAGAGAGAGAGAGAGAGAGAGAGAGAGAGAGAGAGAGAGAGAGAGAGAGAGAGAGAGAGAGAGAGAAGGGGAGAGAGAGAGAGAGAGGGGAGAGAGAGAGAGAGATCTCAGTTTATACCAGCTGGGGCTAAACCCACTTATCCCAACAGAACAGCCAGCTGATTAGATATGTCCTTTTCTAACAAGATTAGAAGTTGTGATAAAACCTTCAACCCAAACCAAAATCAATTTTGCCCGGGTGCTACATTCACAAGAAATATCTCTTCCGGACTCACTCCTTTACCCTTTTCTCTTTCTAACCTTTGAAAGTTGGAGACTGTGAAGAGAAATCCATAAAACTATGAATAGATATATCTTTAAAAAATATATCTTATCTATACATATAAATATAACATTTTGATATTGAATCCATTTGGTCACCTTTGGGTTGAAGCTGCTGGGTATGTCTTATTACGGACGAGCTCTGGGCCCGGCCTGAGGCAGACCAAAATAGATCTGACGCCATGGGGACCAAAGTGGATCAGCGGATTTACAGCAATCGCTCGACTCGATCCTGTCAAAATATTAATTTGCCATCAAATGGAGCCGTGTTGTGCTTTGTTCTATGCGACAGTTTTCAAATCCCTGGATGACCAGAAAAGCCCTACTTGGAAAGCTGGAGAGTGCTTGAGAGGGAAGAAGAAGAAAGTGAAAGAGATTGTAATCAAAACAAGCCTGCCAGCTCCAACCTCAGACCTCACATTAACAATGAATGTCCACCGACTCACAGTGTTTGTCAGTCCTTTAATCAAAAAAAGATCACGCTAAATTGAGCTCTTGGGCTCCTGTAGAGAAACCATTTATTTTTAATCCTCCTTGTTCTTGTTTGGGGTGGTGGTGTTGTGGTGTTTTTTGTATCCTTAAGAAATAATCGCTCAATGTCCACATAAATGGTCTCAAATGGCATATGGGGGGTTGGGGGTAAATGTCAAATTTTGAAGCTTAAGTTTAGGTATTAATTCTGAATGGTTAAGGTAAGGGTTAAGGTTTGGGATAGGGTTAAATCAACAACAACAAAAAACAACTGCCTGTCACTGGGATTGAATACACAACCCTTGGAGCCGGTGTTCTCGGAGCCGGAGCTCGTGGCTTATGCCCATCCGCCATCCCCATTCACAATGTATTAGCAAGCCTCAAGCCTACTTGATGGTAATAGCGCTCACCGTTGCCCCTAGTGGGCGTTTTGAAGGCTTCTCCCAACGTGGATCTCGAGTGACCTGGCTGGTGTGCACGTCTGCATGTGTGAGTCTCACCATCCCAACTGTCTACAACATCCATCTTAGTGTGGATGAGAGCTTGGCAGACATTTTGTCCTACAACCCTCCACTCACAACACATAATTAGAGAGAAACCTAATTTCACTACCAGAGCTGCTGCTAGCTTGACTCTTAACTATGGCAAGCACGGCAAACACACTAGCACAGGAATTCAACTCAGAGGAGAACAGGTCCTGGGAGAACAGGCAGCAAGAGCTAATCACATCACACATACACACACACACACGGACACACACACACACCATTATTACCTGCAAGCTAGAAGGAGACATGGGGTAGAACAGTAGAACACCCGAACTAAATTGGATTAAGAGTGTCATCTAATATGGAACAAGCGTTACTGTTCTACCAGTGAAATGAAACAGCGAGTCAGCGAACACCACTCTGCACTGATACTCTGTAAAAAGAGAGAGTGGCGTTGAAAAATGAGACACACTCTTTTTGGCGAATAAACAATTGAGATTCACCACGGATGAGAGAGCAAGGAGACGGATAGAGGAAAAAAAGAGAAAGACAAGAGAGAGAAAAGAGAGAGACATGATCTTTCATTTACACACCCACTGTACCATCATCAGCATTATCCAACATGAGATTCAAATACATGTACATGCATATGCAGCAGTCGGGAACCGTGAGGGCCTTCTAGGTCTTCAGAGATGGCCTAAGGACGTATACATGTCTATATTATCTTTACAATAATTTTAATGAGCTTCTGATTTCATCGCTTCAGTTTGTGTTGGGAAGAGAACATTTAATACCCTAGAGAAAAAAAATATTCAATCAGGATTTTTCTTTGGTGGTCCCTGGGTGGGAAAATCTAGCTAGCTCAGCAAGCCATTTGCTAGGTCTTCAGGCAAGATCATTTTCACCATAAAAATGCACCTTTATAATAAAGCATTACATGCATAATCGCATGTACTGTCACTTTTGAGAATGATGTTTTCCCGCTAATGGAACATTTGCGCTTATAATGTGAAGAAATTGCCTAATATTTTATAGAAAATTTAAGCTAAACGTTCTGATCTGTTGTTTTAGCCTCATTGCTTGAAACCTTTTTTTTATGCTAGTGGTTGTATTAATTTGGGATCTATCTCATCCCACAACTGTCCGACACTATGTTTGGAATATTTATTTCTCACACAGAATAGAATAGGTCAGCTTTTGTTCTATGGGGGACAGTAGATTGACATAGGCTAGTGCTTTTGCTGTTCGTTAGGCCTACTCATCTAGTTGGCTGACGAAAAGTAAATGTGGACAGCTCTTCCAATATCTTCAATATGCGCCTCGGAATTGGATAAGGACGCACACAGTTGCGTCCCTGATGTGTCTGTCTTCACTTGTAGCCTGTGAGAAAGACCTGATCACGTGATGGAGAGCCATTTGAGTGAGAGGTACTTTTGGAATTATAATTATTATATTCAGCTCAAGGGCACAACGGCCGCTGGACTCAAAAGACATGGATGTTTTTAGGGGGCATTATGGCCACATAAAAGGGATGCCGCTGGGATATTCGAAGCATTATCAAGTGCTTGTCAAACTGTGAATGAGAGACTGATGAAGTGTGTACAGCCTGCACAAGAAACAAAGCAGAGCTCATGCCTTTCATGCAACTTTTTTCAAATCGTCATTAGAGTTGCATCATGCAGCCTTAGAATGTATTATCGATCTAAACATATAGCCCAACGTTTGTATCACAACTATAGTTACCTAAACAATTCTAAATTAAGCATATAGGAGTACCTGTTTCTTTGTTAACCGCTCAACACAGAATAAACAAATGCAGACTCCCTCAAATCGTTTGGAGAAAATATCAAGCTTTATTCAGCTATGTTCAATTGTATTCTTCATACTATAAAATAATATAAAATAACGCCACATTATTCTAAGCAAATCTTGTCTGCTAAATGAACTAGTGTAGCCCACAGCCATATGGCGTAGCCAGATCAGGGCCTAACATAAGGACAACTCAGAGTATGCTATTCTGTTCTTCTGAAATAGACTACATTTTCTTCATATCATGTCTCTTTAGACCTGTCTAAATATAAATAATGGATTTATTGTGATGGTGTAGCCACAGATTTTTTAAATGTAGATCTTCTAAAGTTCTGCAGCAGTGGCTTGTAGGCTACAGTGAGGGAAAAAAATATATTTGATCCCCTGCTGATTTTGTATGTTTGCCCACTGACAAAGAAATGATCAGTCTATAATTGTAATGGTAGGTTTATTTGAACAGTGAGAGACAGAATAACAACAAAAAAATCAAGAAAAACGCATGTCAAAAATGTTATAAATTGATTTGCATTTTAATGAGGGAAATAAGAATATGACCCCCTCTCAATCAGAAAGATTTCTGGCTCCCAGGTGTCTTTTATACAGGTAACGAGCTGAGATTAGGAGCACACTCTTAAAGGGAGTGCTCCTAATCTCAGTTTGTTACCTGTATAAAAGACACCTGTCCACAGAAGCAATCAATCAATCAGATTCCAAACTCTCCACCATGGCCAAGACCAAAGAGCTCTCCAGGGATGTCAGGGACAAGATTGTAGACCTACACAACGCTGGAATTGGCTACAAGACCATCACCAAGCAGCTTGGTGAGAAGGTGACAACAGTTGGTGCGATTATTCGCAAATGGAAGAAACACAAAATAACTGTCAATCTCCCTCGGCCTGACGCGCCCTGCAAGATCTCACCTCGTGGAGTTGCAATGATCATGAGAACGGTGAGGAATCAGCCCAGAACTACACGGGAGGATCTTGTCAATGATCTCAAGGCAGCTGGGACCATAGTCACCAAGAAAACAATTGGTAAAACAATGAAGGACTGAAATCCTGCAGCGCCCGCAAGGTCCCCCTGCTCAAGAAAGCACATATACAGGCCTATCTGAAGTTTGCCAATGAACATCTGAATAATTCAGAGGAGAACTGGGTGAAAGTGTTGTGGTCAGATGAAACCAAAATCGAGCTCTTTGGCATCAACACAACTCGCTGTGTTTGGAGGAGGAGGAATGCTGCCTATGACCCCAAGAACACCATCCCCACCGTCAAACATGGAGGTGGAAACATTATGCTTTGGGGGTGTTTTTTTGCTAAGGGGACAGGACAACTTTACCACATCAAAGGGACGATGGACGGGGCCATGTACCGTCAAATCTTGGGTGAAAACCTCCTTCCCTCAGCCAGGGCATTGAAAATGGGTCGTGGATGGGTATTCCAGCATGACACTGACCCAAAACACACAGCCAAAGCAACAAAGGAGTGGCTCAAGAAAAAGCACATTAAGGTCCTGGAGTGGCCTAGCCAGTCTCCAGACCTTAATCCCATAAAAAATCTGTGGAGGGAGCTGAAGGTTCGAGTTGCCAAACATCAGCCTCGAAACATTAATGACTTGGAGAAGATCTGCAAAGAGGAGTGGAACAAAATCCCTCCTGAGATGTGTGCAAACCTGGTGGCCAATTAAAAGAAACATCTGACCTCTGTGATTGCCAACAAGGGTTTTGCCACCAAGTACTAAGTAATGTTTTGCAGAGGGGTCAAATACTTATTTCCCTCATTAAAATGCTAATCAATTCATAACATTTTGGAGATGCGTTTTTCTGGATTTTTGTTGTTGTTATTCTGTCTCTCACTGTTCAAATAAACCTACCATTAAAATTATAGACTGATCATGTCTTTGTCAGTGGGCAAACGTACAAAATCAGCAGGTGGTCAAATAATTGTTTCCCTCACTGTATACGTGGAAGCCAGGAGATGCTAAATGTGTTGATGTTAACTAACTGTGAATTACCGTGAGACCGGCATTTTTCTTGTGGGGGGGGCGTGTAGTTACCCTTTAATTCAATTGTACAGGCACCTTGCACTGTTGTTTGGTTAGCGGTGTTACTGTAGCACATGAGATGGAGTTAGCAAACCATAATAGTTGTTAGTGGGTTAATGGATGCTCCCTCAGTCTTCCAATCCTTCGTCGATGACATTTTCCGGGACTTGCAGGGACAGGGAGTAGTCGTGTACATCGACGACATTCTGGTGTACAGTCCTACCCGAGCAGAGCATGTAGCCCTGGTGCGCCGAGTATTGAGGAGGCTGTTGGAGCATGACCTATATGTCAAGGCAGAGAAATGTCGGTCTCCTTTCTGGGTTACCAGTTGTCTGCGTCAGGGGTGAAGATGGAGGTAGACCGGGTGTCAGCTGTGCGTAATTGGCAGACCCCAACCACTGTGAAGGAGGTGCAACAGTTCTTGGGTTTTGCGAATTATTACCGGAGGTTTATCCGGGGTTTTGGACAGGTGGCAGCTCCCATAACGTCTCTGTTAAAGGGGGGTCCGGTGCACTTGCGGTGGTCAGCTGAGGCGGACAGGGCTTTTGGGAGACTGAAGGACCTGTTTACCTCGGCGCCGGTGTTGGCGCATCCGGATCCCTCTTTACCGTTCCAGGTAGAGGTGGACGCGTCAGAGGCCGGTATAGGGGCCGTTCTTTCCCAACGTTCTGGCACTCCACCTAAACTCCGTCCCTGTGTGTTTTATTCTAAAAAGCTCAGTCCGGCGGAGCGGAATTATGACGTAGGAGACAGGGAGCTGTTAGCCGTGGTACAGGCCCTAAAGGTGTGGCGGCATTGGCTCGAGGGGGCTCAACACCCTTTCCTCATTCTAACTGACCATCGTAACCTGGAGTACATCCGGGCAGCTAGGAGACTGAATCCTCGCCAGGCCCGCTGGACTATGTTTCTAGCCCGGTTTGTGTTTAAAATCACATACATCCCTGGGTCCCAGAACGGGAAGGCAGATGCTCTGTCTCGGCGGTATGACGCGGAGGAGAGGTCCGTTGAGCCCACGCCCATACTACCAGAGTCTTGTCTGGTTGCACCGGTGGTGTGGGAGGTTGATGGCGAGATCGAGCGGGCGTTACGCACCGACCCAAGTCCTCCACAGTGTCCAGTGGGTCGGACGTACGTTCCGCTCGAGGTACGCGATCGCCTCATTTGTTGGGCTCATACGTCCCCCTCCTCTGGCCATCCGGGTATCGGCCGGACAGTGCACTGCCTTAGCACGAAGTACTGGTGGCCAACGTTAGCTAGGGATGTGAGGATTTATGTCTCCTCCTGTTCGGTGTGTGCCCAGTGTAAGGCGCCCAGACATTTGCCCAGGGGTAAGCTACAACCCCTGCCTATTCCACAACGACCCTGGTCCCACCTCTCGGTGGATTTTGTTACCGACCTTCCCCCTCACAGGGGAATACTACCATCCTGGTCGTTGTGGATCGGTTCTCGAAGGCCTGTCGTCTCCTTCCCATGCCGGGTCTACCCACTGCCCTACAGACCGCTGAGGCTCTGTTTACCCATGTCTTCCGGCATTACGGGGTACCCGAGGATATAGTGTCTGACCGAGGCCCCCAGTTCACCTCCAGAGTGTGGAGAGCGTTTATGGAACGGTTGGGGGTTTCGGTAAGCCTTACCTCGGGTTACCACCCGGAGAGTAATGGGCAGGTTGAACGTGTTAACCAGGAGGTGGGTAGGTTTCTGAGGTCTTATTGCCAGGGCCGGCCGGAGGAGTGGGCGAGATACGTTCCGTGGGCCGAAATGGCACAGAACTCTCTCCGCCACTCCTCCACCCAACTAACCCCTTTCCAGTGTGTGTTAGGGTACCAGCCGGTTCTGGCACCTTGGCACGAGAGCCAGATCGAGGCCCCTGCGGTGGATGAATGGGTACGGCGCTCGGAGGAAACATGGAACGCTGCCCACGTACATCTGCAGCGGGCCATCCGTCGGCAGAAAACGAGCGCCGATCTCCACCGCAGTGAGGGGCCTGTGTACGCACCTGGAGATCGAGTCTGGCTCTCGACCAGAAACCTGCCCCTCCGCCTGCCCTGCCGGGAAGCTGGGTCGGCGGTTTGTGGGGCCATTCAAAGTCCTGAGGAGGTTGAACGAGGTGTGTTACAGGTTAGAACTGCCTATTGACTATAGGAATATTAACCCCTCGTTCCATGTGTCTCTCCTCAGGCCGGTGGTAGCTGGTCCACTCCAGGAGTATGAGATAGAGGAGACTCCTCCGCCCCGTTGGACATCGAGGGGGCTCCGGCGCACACCGTGAGGTCCATCCTTGATTCGAGACGCCGGATGGGGGGTCTTCAATATCTCGTGGAGTGGGAGGGGTACGGCCCGGAGGAGCGGTGCTGGGTGCCAAGGAGGGACATATTGGACCAGTCCCTGCTGACCGAGTTCCATCGGGGTCATCCTGCGCGCCCTGCTCCGCGTCGTCCGGGTCGTCCCCGAGCCCCGGGTCGGCGCACGGCTGGAGCCGCGCGTCAAGGGGGGGGTACTGTCACGGTTTCGGCCGAGGCTGCTCCTCTTCCTTGTTCGGGCAGGCTTCGGCGGTCGTCGTCTCCGGAGTACTAGCTGCCACCGTTCTATGTTTCATGTTCGTTTGGTTTTGTCTCTTTGTAACACCTGTCCCTTGTTTGTGTTTGATTATGTTCCCTATTTAGTTTCGTTTGTTTGGGTCAGGTGTTATGCGTGATAGTATTTTGTCAGCTTGCCACAGAGGAGTTTGTTCTCTCTCGTTTATTGTCATTTTCGAGAGTTCGCACTGCGTGCGCTTTTTCTTGTTTTCCGCACTGTGTTTGTGCGTAATTGTTCGCGCCGCCCGGTTGGGTTGGCGACTCTTTACCTGTTTTTGGAATTACTAAAGTCTGTTGAAGTCATCCTGGTTCCTGCGCTTGATTCCCTACACTCATCCACACACAGCACTCTGACAGTTAGCTCTTTAGATCTCCCCTCTTTCTAAATTTCAAATGTATATTTCCATCTCTGTCCATAAAACCGCTCGAATGTGCAGTTTTCCAGCAATTTACATTTTGGAACATTCGCACATAGGCCTAATGGCGTGTGCACATTGCTGCGCCTAAACATGTGAAGAAATAAAAGTGTTTCAACATTTTAAGCTAAACATTCTGATCTGTTCCATCAGCCTTATTAATTGATATGGTGTATACCTTAACTACACTACTTTGATATGCGTCTTGGGGATTAAGAAGTGAGTATACGCAATGCCCACTGAAAAATAAGTGGGTATACGGCGTATACCTGTGTATACCCTCCACTACATCACTGGACAGATCTGTACATTTTAAAATACCCACATACACATACATGCTCAACCAGCATCACATATTAAAAACAAGTGTTTACATAAATGTATCCTCAATTGGAATTATATATCACATCAGCACATAAATGCACATCTCTGAGAGCATGAGTGAATCCAGTGAACTGAGCAGTGTAATGACTACTTAAGACGACTAACTGTATTTTGGAAGACCACAAATTGATTAAAACAGAGTGATTGAGACAAGCATATCTCATAATGCCTCGCAAAATCATATCACTCTGAAACATCAGGGATGGCAGAAATGTCCTTGCCTATGAATTTATCAGGCAAGCCAAGCAAGCATAAGCAGTCATGCTGTTGAAAAATGTATTAAAGTGGGGGTTTTTGGGGGCACATGTCGCTGAGCTCTCGAGGGGTTTCGCCTCTCAGCTAATGCAGAAGCCAGTGTGTGTGTGTGTGTGTGTGTGTGCTTGTGCTCACAATATATGTGTGATTCACAGTTCAGTTCAGGATTCTCTGATCCTTCTTGCAGTACCCAGAGAACAGCATGCTATCCAGGGGTTAGCTCTGCTCTAACGTGATATCGATCTAACAGCATCCACCAGAATACTGGTCCTTCTCAAGGTTTCAGAATAACTGAAACCCCTTCATGAAAAGACAGCAAACACAACACATCTGGGCCCTCCACAGTCATTAACGCCTGAGTCAGGGTGCTGTGATTCTCTGTCCAGTCGGATAAGCTGTATTATGACTTGGGAGAAGGAGGATGGAGTGTGAAGGGTGTTTACTGGTAAATTAACACAAATGAGGGCTCTGACAGATTGTAACCGACAGTAACCACTGAGAGTGGGAGTTCTCACAACTAGAGCCCTGTGGAGGTCCCCTGGTACCAGTGCTACTCACACTCCCACACAGAGAGGAACACATACAAATTGACTGACTAACACACACATACAGTTTCCCATAAAAACCCTTGAACACACACACACAAACACACACAAACACACACACACACACATGCACACACACACACACACACACACACACGGTAACACTTTATTTTAAGGGTCCGTAATAAACCATCTGTAAGGCATTTAAAATATATGATGAAAAGATGGCGCCGGAGGGGATGGCTGCCGTTTTATGGTCTCTTAACCAACAGTGCTATTTCTTGTGTTTTTTCGCATTGTTTGTAACTTATTATGTACATCATGTTGCTGCTACCGTCTCTTATGACCGAAAAGAGCTTCTGGACATTAGAACAGTGATTACTCACCTTGAACTGGACAAATAATTTTTATTTAATGAGTCGGACGAGAGGGATTTGCTCCAGACACCCGACAGGGCCCTCATCCCCGTCATGCGCAGTAGAAAGAAAATGAGATATCGTGGAAGGAGATCGGGGTGCTTGGTAAGGAGCCGGCGACGAGTGGCTAATCTGCCTTTGCCATCGATACTATTGGCCAATTTACAATCACATATAATAAAGTGCTACCAAACAAAATCACAAATTGTGAAGGTGGCTGCTAAAACAACTCCAGCAATATTGGTTTCTAGTGCCTTGCAGTTGAAAGAGAGAAGAAATGAAAGGAGTTCAATCTCAGCAGTAAACAACCTTTTACTCAGAGGTTCTGAAGCTAAGCGGCATCTTCTTCTAGGCTTGTGTGTGTGTGTGTTTATTTGTGTGTATGCGGCAAACGTGCAAGTGTCCATGCATGACTAAAGGTGAGTGGTGAAGCTCCCACAGGCTTGCATATGCTTTTCCACATCTTCAAAACATGTGAAAGAGAGTACATGTTTGTGTGTTTGCGAATCAAGTTGATAGGGTTTGTGCATTTTCTCATTTTATGAGTGCATGTGGTGTGTGTGTGGGTGGGTAACTGCTATTTTTAGTCCAAACTGTAAAGACATTAGTCTAATAGAGCATGTTAACTTCTTTATCCTCCTCCTCACCTTTAAATGAGCTTTGTTACCCACAATGCAGTGGGCTTTACCTCTTTGTGAATCATACTGTATATAAGACAGCACATCCCATTACTTATTGGAATCACATTTGTTCCAGAAGATGTTTTATTTCAAAGTATTTATTCAAATCAAAGTATGGAGGTATAGCAATGATTCTCTCACACAATATTAAACTATAAGAATTTCATAATAAGCGGAATAATTGGTGTTTGTAATGAAATTCTGTTTCTATGTATTTCATTCATATTTTATTCACAGCTCTCCATTTCAACACTGGAGACCCTGATAGTCATACGAGCCCATCAGACGGATTTTAGCGCTTCACAATGCAAAGCAGACAAGGCATTTTGATTTATCTACAAAAACAATTAGATCATATTGGATTCATTTTCATATTTTAAACTTAATGGTTAACGTTGACTCGGAGCAAAGAAAAAAAGGAAAGGGCTTCTACGTTACATTAAAACACACCCAAAAAAGATTCTCCCTCGTTTTCTTCAAGATAAAATATTCAATCACACAGATTTGAGAGTCCACACATGCACGCCCACGTGCGAATGCAAATACACTATATATACAAAACCGCTGAGTGCTGAAGCGAGTAGTGCGCAAAAATCATCTGTCCTCGGTAGCAACACTCACCAGCTAGTTCCAAACTGCCTCTGGAAGCAACGTCAGCACAATAACTGTTCGTCGCGAGCTTCAGGAAATGGGTTTCCATGGCCGAGCAGCCGCACACAAACCTAAGATCACCATGCGCAATGCCAAGAGTCGGCTGGAGTGGTGTAAAGCCCACCGGCATTGGACTCTGGAGCAGTGGAAACACGTTCTCTGGAGTGATGAATCACGCTTCACCATCTGGCAGTCCGGCTGAAAAATCTTTAATTAATAATTAAAGAGCAGCAGTAAAATAACAGAAGCGAGGCTATATACAGGATGTACCGGTACAGAGTCAATGTGCGGGGGCACAGGTTAGTCGAGGTAATTGAGGTAATATATACATGTAATATGTACATGTAGATACTCACTAGATGTCCCACAATCTGTCTTGTCCCTGGGCTTTAGTGGGTGAACAGATCACAGCAGAGAAGAACAGGAAATATGGCTTGTAGTGATGGAACAGAACAGAATGGAAGGGGATGGATGGAACGAACTAGAGATGAACAAAACAGAAAGGACCTCAATAACGAAACAAGATGGATTGATGGATGGATGGATGGATGGATGGATGGATGGATGGATGGATGGATGGATGGATGGAAAAGCAAGGGAACAGAGGAGAGCCGAGGATAGCACCACACAGATCAGACCATAGCTGACTGTAAAGTACCATAGCATAACCGAAAATAACACATTATAAGAGCTATAGGAAAAGCAAGGTATTTTTACCTACACCTTGCCTCCACTCACGGTGCATTCCATCCATTTTAATACAACACCACTGGGCACAGACGTCAATTTAACATTTATTCCACGTTGGTTCAACATAATTTTATTGAAATGACGTGGAAACAACTTTGATTCAACCAGTATTTTCCAAGTGGGACATAGAATCCAATATGGGAAAGAAAACTACAGACAAAGACAACCCTATTAATACCCCGTATAGTCAAGTGACGCACCGGTGCGTCAATCTAAGTAATAATAAAAAATCCCCATCAAAATCCGTCAGTTTAAGCTAGATATATAGTACATTATCTGGATGCGTTGGGTGAGTCTCAATTCACCGTATCCACCGATGTTGCACTTCCGCATCTGCGGTGGAAGGTAACAGAGCTAGAGCGGTGTTACGGATACAGTTATCCTGTGTGTGTTTTGTGTTTTTCCTCTCCTTCTGCCCTAATCACAGGTGTCCTTTATGTTCCTGATTGGTGGTCGTTGGGGTGTCCCACCTGTCCGACATCCGTTTGGCTGCTGATTGCTGAGGTGGACCAATCAGTGGACATTCCTCTGTATTGCACCACCTGTTTCTGGTTTTTCACTTACACCTCCCATTGTTTTAAAAGCCAGTGAGTTGTGTTTGTTGGAAGAGACTATTTCCGTAAGTGAGACTGGTCATTCAACTGAGACTGCTCTTCTCTGTGTCACGGAGGCTCTCCGTACTGCTAAAGCTAACTCTCTCTCCTCTGCTCTTGTCCTTCTAGACCTGTCTGCTGCCTTTGATACTGTGAACCATCAGATCCTCCTCTCCACCCTCTCCGAGCTGGGCATCTCCGGTGTGGCTCACTCTTGGATTGCATCCTACCTGACCGGTCGCTCCTACCAAGTGGCGTGGCGAGAATCTGTCTCCGCACCACGTGCTCTCACAACTGGTGTCCCCCAGGGCTCAGTTCTAGGCCCTCTCCTATTCTCGCTATACACCAAGTCACTTGGCTCTGTCATATCCTCACATGGCCTCTCATTGCTACGCAGACGACACACAACTAATCTTCTCCTTTCCCCCTTCTGATAACCAGGTGGCGAATCGCATCTCTGCATGTCTGGCAGACATATCAGTGTGGATGACGGATCACCACCTCAAGCTGAACCTCGGCAAGACAGAGCTGCTCTTCCTCCCGGGGAAGGACTGCCCGTTCCATGATCTCGCCATCACGGTTAACAACTCCGTTGTGTCCTCCTCCCAGAGTGCGAAGAGCCTTGGCGTGACCCTGTCGTTCTCCGCTAACATCAAGGCGGTGACCCGATCCTGTAGGTTCATGCTCTACAACATTCGGAGAGTACGACCCTGCCTTACACAGGAAGCGGCACAGGTCCTAATCCAGGCACTTGTCATCTACCATCTGGATTACTGCAACTCGCTGTTGGCTGGGCTCCCTGCCTGTGCCATTAAACCCCTACAACTCATCCAGAATGCCGCAGCCCGTCTGGTGTTCAACCTTCCCAAGTTCTCTCACGTCACTTCGCTCCTCCGCACACTCCACTGGCTTCCAGTTGAAGCTCGCATCTGCTACAAGACCACGGTGCTTGCCTACGGAGCTGTGAGGGGAACGGCACCTCTGTACCTTCAGGCTCTGATCAGTCCCTACACCCAAACGAGGGCATTGCGTTCATCCACCTCTGGCCTGCTCGCCCCTCTACCTCTGCGGAAGTACAGTTCCCGCTCAGCCCAGCCAAAACTGTTCGCTGCTCTGGCACCCCAATGGTGGAACAAGCTCCCTCACGACGCCAGGACAGCGGAGTCACTCACCCCCTTCCGGAGACACTTGAAACCCCACCTCTTTAAGTAATACCTGGGATAGGATAAAGTAATCCTTCTACCCCCCCTTACCCCACCCCCCAAAAAATAAAATAAAAATAATAATAAAAAATAAATACATATTTTAAAGTGGTTATCCCACTGGCTATAAGGTGAATGCACCAATTTGTAAGTCGCTCTGGATAAGCGCGTCTGCTAAATGACGTAAATGTAAATGTAAATGATACTATGGTGTCCTGTGTTTTGTGTACTCACTCATTTGCTGGTTACTCTGTTTGGTAACTTTGTTGTGTGTTTCTGGGAAAAGGGGGATTTAAGCAAGTTGCCCATGGGCATACATAACCCGTAGGAAGAAAATTGTCTAAAAACACTAGTTAGACCTGAGCGGACTACCCACTGTAATTTCTGTATGATTAGCAGTAGCTTAGCGGTTCTTGAGGCAGGCAAGATCAGTTTAGGTTTTTTTTACATTATTGTTTCATTTCTTGGGTCCTGCTCAGCCCTTTTTCCCAAACCTTTACCGTGTGTTCAAAATAAACATATTGTGTTTGACGGTAGTTTATGGTTGTCGGTGTAGTTTTTGTTCTCACTGTTTCCATGTCATGATTCTAATTTGCATGAATTATGTTACGGGTCTCTTTTCCATCCACCCTTGACTTTTAAAGCCACAGGGTTCGTAACATAACGTGGGGGTTCGTCCGGGATACATCTCATTGATACCCATGCTACTCAGGCAAATTAATTTAGTGTCTGGTTCAGTGTTGAGCTTGGCAGCTGTAACTAACTGGTTTTGTGTTTAGTATTCGTTGGCTCGTGTTGCTAGTTTAAGATGGCTACTTTTGAGTTGGATGCATTTTTGGAAAACCCTACGTGGGATGTTTTTCAGAATTGGATCTACAGGCTTTGGCTGACCACTTTTCTGTACCCATATCAAGGGTTTTAGTGAAAGCAGAAGTTAGGAAAGCAGTGTTAGAGATATTATTGAACGAGCGAGTGCTTGAGTTACCGCCGCCTGAGCCTGCTGCTCCTGTAGGGGATGTGGCTGCTGCTCCTGTAAGCCCGTCGGTGTCTGAGGACGAGGCTAAGTCTCCAGCCACATTGCCCCGTTTTGACCCACTCTCCCCACTGTCCGACAGTGATGCCAGGATGGATGTCCGCTCGACACGGCTCCAAATGGAGGCGGAAGAGCGGGCACAAATCAGGCAAGACAAGCTGGAAACGCGTAAGCTAGAGGCAGAACTGGAGACGCGTAGGCTTGATCAGGAACTGGAGATGCGTAAACTTGATCAGGAACTGGAGACGCGTAAGATGGAACTGGAGATGCGTAAAATGGAACTGGAGGCAGAAACAGCAAGGTTAGTCTCTGCTCATACTATGCCTGCTAGTGAGCAGTCCTCACCAGCTGTGTCGTCTGCTACTTTTGAATTAGTAGACAGATCACCTTGGTACCTGTGTTTAGGGAGTCAGAGGTTGATTCCTATTTCAGTGTTTTTGAGCGTATAGCAGTAGCATTGAAATGGCCCGAAGAGGTATGGTGCCTATTACTTCAGTGTAAATTAACAGGTAAAGCCCAAGAGGTTCTGTCAATGCTACCTCTTGAAGACAGCTTGAATTATGACGTGGTCAAAGCTACTGTTCTTCGTGCCTATGAGCTGTTTCCTGAGGCATATCGACAGAGATTTAGGTCTCATAAAAAGTATTATACTCAGACTTATGTGGAGTTTGCTAGAGACAAAGGAAATCTGTTTGACAAATGGCACACTGCTAGTAAGGTAACTGATTTTAACTCTCTACGGGAGTTAATCTTGTTAGAAGAGTTTAAAAATTGCTTACCTGAACGCATTGTAGTTTATCTGAACGAACAGAAAGTATCCTCACTGTCGGAAGCGTCTGTATTGGCAGACGAGTTTGTGTTGACGCATAAGAGCGTGTTTTCGGCTCGTACGGAGAGCAGGGCCGCAGAGTTGCTAACTTTTAGTCCTAGTCGACCAGCAGTACATCCAGCACGCCATGGTTAATGATTGCTTTCTGCGAAAACGCAAACAGGGGATGCCTCAGCACGCCAGGCCGCCAACGGGTGTTGGGCTGATTTGTACGGTTGTAAGGCCGGAATCAAAACAGATGCCTCATAGTGAATGTGGTTTGAAAGTCCCAGTCCCAGATCACAGTTATGAACCATTCATTTTTGAGGGGTTTGTTTCCATATCAGATGACGAAGCATCTCAGCGTCCGGTTAGAATCCTCAGAGATACTGGTGCGGCGCAGTCGTTCATACTATCTGATGTGTTGCCCTTGTCCAATAATACATATTGTGGTTCCAGTGTGTTAGTACAAGGAATTGAAATGGGATTCGTCCCAGTGCCATTGCACTTTGTGAACGTACACTCTGAGTTAGTCAGTGGATTGTTCAGAGTTGGAGTACGTCCTATGTTGCCAGTAAAAGGTGTGACATTTATAATGGGCAACGATATTGCCGGAGGAAAGGTGATACCCGTATTAGAGGTAATGGATAAAAGTGACCAGTCTCTCTCCGAGGAGCTGGCACAGGGTTATCCAGATGTGTACCCCGCTTGTGCTGTCACACGTGCTCAAGCACGACAAGTGGGTGACATGATAGATTTGTCGAACACGATTCTATTCAGAGAGCGTGACCCCAGAGGATAGCTCGGGTGCTACCTCTGGTAAGCTGGTGCAGTCTGACCAACAGCCCAGGGAAAGGAAGAAGTATGTGGAACTTGTTGCTGAGGCAATACAGTTACCAGTCACTCGTGAGCAGCTGATCGCTAACCAGAAGGTTGATATTAGCCTGGCTAAATGTTTTTCTAGTGTTGTCTCAGAGGAGGAGCTAAAGAAGAAAAACATGGCATACTTCATTGATGGTAATCTCCTCATGCGTAAATGGACATCCCATGTTGACGCTGGCGGAGATTGGAATGCTGTTTACCAAATAGTGATTCCTACAGCCTTTCGACAAAATGTTTTATCCCTCGCTCATGATCACCAGTGGTCCGGACATCTGGGAGTCACCAAGACTTATGATCGAGTTTTACGACATTTCTTTTGGCCTGGTTTAAAACAAGATGTGGCTCAGTTCTGTCGGACTTGCCACACCTGTCAAGTAACAGGGAAACCGAACCAGGTTATTCCCCCCGCGCCTCTTTGTCCCATACCGGCCATAGGTGAACCATTCGAACATGTGATGGTTGATTGTGTTGGACCATTACCAAAGACAAAATCTGGTAACCAGTTTCTGTTGACGATTATGTGTGTGGCCACCAGGTACCCAGAGGCCATTCCTCTGCGAAGGATTACTGCTCCGGTGGTGAGTAAAGCGTTGATCAAATTCTTCTCAACTTTTGGGTTACCTAAGGTGGTACAAACTGATCAGAGTACTAATTTCCTTTCTAAGCTTTTCAAACAAGTGTTAAAATCCTTGTCAGTTACACACCGTGTGTCAAGCGCATATCACCCAGAGTCTCAGGGTGCGCTTGAACGTTGGCATCAGACACTGAAGTCTATGCTCCGTAAATATTGCTTGGAATCTGAGAAGGATTGGGATGAGGGAGTTCCTCTAGTTTTGTTTGCTGTCCATGAGACAGTACAGGAATCCCTAGGGTTCAGCCCAGCTGAACTGGTGTTTGGACACACCATGAGAGGACCTATGAAAGTCCTTAAGGATCAGTTTTTATCACAAGAGTTGTGTGTGAAAGAAAATGTGTTGGACTACGTCAGTCGCTTTCGTGAGCGCCTACATGGTGCCTGTGCTCTAGCAAAGGAAGCGCTGTCTTCCTCCCAGAGACGGATGAAACGGCACTATGACAACCAGGCTGTTTCTCGTTCACTGCAGCCAGGTGACCAAGTTATTGTATTGTTGCCTGTGCCAGGAGCGTCATTGTCAGCACGTTTCTCTGGTCCTTATGTAATTGAAAAGAAACTAAGTGAAACTGACTACGTGATACAGACTCCTGATAGAAAACGCCAATCTCGTGTGTGCCACGTTAACATGTTGAAGACATACCACACCAGACCCGTCACCCACATAGACAGTCCAGAGAAACTGGCCGAGTCGGCTGTCACTATTGCTGCTACGGCTGTAGTGGGAGGTCATGTTAATGATGTGGACGGAGATGGTTTGGAGTTGCGCAATACTCAGCAGCAATGTGCTAGATTTCCCAATTCAGAGATGCTGCTGTCTCTCCCGTCAAGCCTGATTCATTTAACGGACGGACAGTCAGATGATATTGTGAGGCTATTACACAGCTTTCCATGTCTTTTTAATGATGTTCCTACATGCACAAATGTGTTAGAACATGACATTAATGTTGGAAACGCTGCACCTATCAAGCAACATGCTTATCGTGTCAACGTCTCTAAAAGAAAGATAATAAGGGATGAGGTCGGTTATTAGCTAGAGAATAACCTGGCTATGCCAAGTTCAAGTCCTTGGAGTTCTCCGTGCATTCTGGTTCCTAAACCTGATGGGACATCCAGGTTATGTACGGACTATCGGAAGGTCAATGCTGTCACAGTGCCCGACTCGTTCCCGTTACCCAGACTGGATGACTGTATTGACACTGTTGGTGCTGCTACTTATGTAACCAAACTAGATCTTCTAAAAGGTTACTTGCAGGTGCCATTAACCTCACGTGCCTCCGACATCTCTGCCTTTGTGACCCCAGACCACTTCCTACAATATGCTGTCATGGCATTTGGGATGCGGAACGCACCAGCCACTTTCCAACGCCTGGTGAACACAGTATTGGCTGGAGTTTGTAATTGTAGTGCTTACCTTGATGATCTGGTAATTTATTCAACTGAGTGGTCTGATCATGTTAACACTCTCAGGGTAGTGTGTGAACGTCTAGCAGCCGCTTCTCTAACCCTGAACTTAGCAAAGTGCGAGTTTGGGAAGGCCACTGTTACTTATCTCGGTTAACAGGTCGGCCATGGTCAGGTGCGCCCTGTAGATGCCAAGGTCTCAGCTATGAATACATTTCCCACACCTACCACCAGAAGAGAGCTACGTCGCTTTTTAGCGATGGTAGGCTACTACCGTAGTTTCTGTAAAAATGTCTCTGCGGTAGTTGCTCCATTAACGGATTTGCTCAGTCCGGCGAGAAAATGTGTATGGTCTGAAGATTGTTGTACTGCTTTCAACACTGCTAAAGCACTCTTATGTAGTACTCCTGTTCTGGCTGCACCAGATTTTGAACGACTGTTTAAACTGGAGGTAGATGCTAGTGCCAGAGGTGCTGGTGCTGTTCTACTGCAGCCGGACCAGAGTGGAGTGGACCATACTGTCTGTTATTTTTCACGAAAATTTAACAAATGTCAGACAAACTATTCCACCATTGAACAAGAAGCTTTGTTGTTAGCTCTGCAGTACTTTGAAGTACAGTGGGGAAAAAAAGTATTTAGTCAGCCACCAATTGTGCAAGTTCACCCACAAAAAAAGATGAGAGAGGCCTGTAATTTTCATCATAGGTACACGTCAACTATGACAGACAAAATGAGAAAAGAAAATCCTGAAAATCACATTGTAGGATTTTTTATGAATTTATTTGCAAATTATGGTGGAAAATAAGTATTTGGTCAATAAAAGTTTCTCAATACTTTGTTATATACCCTTTGTTGGCAATGACACAGGTCAAACGTTTTCTGTAAGTCTTCACAAGTTTTTCACACACTGTTGCTGGTATTTTTGCCCATTCCTCCATGCAGATCTCCTCTAGAGCAGTGATGTTTTGGGGCTGTCGCTGGGCAACACGGACTTTCAACTCCCTCCAAAGATTTTCTATGGGGTTGAGATCTGGAGACTGGCTAGGCCACTCCAGGACCTTGAAATGCTTCTTACGAAGCCACTCCTTCGTTGCCCGGGCGGTGTGTTTGGGATCATTGTCATGCTGAAAGACCCAGCCACGTTTCATCTTCAATGCCCTTGCTGATGGAAGGAGGTTTTCACTCAAAATCTCACGATTTATGGCCCCATTCATTCTTTCCTTTACACGGATCAGTCGTCCTGGTCCCTTTGCAGAAAAACAGCCCCAAAGCATGATGTTTCCACCCCCATGCTTCACAGTAGGTATGGTGTTCTTTGGATGCAACTCAGCATTCTTTGTCCTCCAAACACGACGAGTTGAGTTTTTACCAAAAAGTTAAATTTTGGTTTCATCTGACCATATGACATTCTCCCAATCCTCTTCTGGATCATCCAAATACACTCTAGCAAACTTCAGACGGGCCTGGACATGTACTGGCTTAAGCAGGGGGACACGTCTGGCACTGCAGGATTTGATTCCCTGGCGGCGTAGTGTGTTACTGATGGTAGGCTTTGTTACTTTGGTCCCAGCTCTCTGCAGGTCATTCACTAGGTCCCCCCGTGTGGTTCTGGGATTTTTGCTCACCGTTCTTGTGATCATTTTGACCCCACGGGGTGAGATCTTGCGTGGAGCCCCAGATCGAGGGATACTATCAGTGGTCTTGTATGTCTTCCATTTCCTAATAATTGCTCCCACAGTTGATTTCTTCAAACCAAGCTGCTTACCTATTGCAGATTCAGTCTTCCCAGCCTGGTGCAGGTCTACACTTTTGTTTCTGGTGTCCTTTGACAGCTCTTTGGTCTTGGCCATAGTGGAGTTTGGAGTGTGACTGTTTGAGGTTGTGGACAGGTGTCTTTTATACTGATAACAAGTTCAAACAGGTGCCATTAATACAGGTAACGAGTGGAGGACAGAGGAGCCTCTTAAAGAAGAAGTTACAGGTCTGTGAGAGCCAGATATCTTGCTTGTTTGTAGGTGACCAAATACTTATTTTCCACCATAATTTGCAAATAAATTCATTAAAAATCCTACAATGTGATTTTCTGGATTTCTTTTCCTCAATTTGTCTTTCATAGTTGACGTGTACCTATGATGAAAATTACAGGCCTCTCTCATCTTTTTAAGTGGGAGAGATTGCACAATTGGTGGCTGACTAAATACTTTTTTCCCCCACTTTATATGTTGGTTCCAGTGCATTACCAGTGATAGTGTATACCATAACCCCTTAGTTTTTCTCCACTGGATGTACAACCAGAACCAACGCCTTATGTGTTGGGCACTTGTAGTGCAAAATTATAATTTGGAGATCCGTCACAAAAAGGGGTCGGATAATGTGTTGGCAGATGCTTTGTCTCGTGTTTAAAGAACTAGGTTTTTTTTTGTTATCCCGTCAGGATGCTTTGAATTTTGGGTGTTGTGATGATACGTGTGTCGCAAACCCTTGTGGTTTTGCTCTTTTAAGGGTGGGAGTGTTACGGATACAGGTATCCTGTGTGTGTTTTTGTGTTTTTCCTATCCTTCTGCCCTAATCACAGGTGTCCTTTATGTTCCTGATTGGTGGTCGTTGGGGTGTCCCAACTGTCCGACATCCGTTTGGCTGCTGATTGCTGAGGTGGACCAATCAGTGGACATTCCTCTGTATTGCACCACCTGTTTATGGTTTCTCACTTACACCTCCTATTGTTTTAAAAGCCAGTGAGTTGTGTTTGTTGGAAGATACTAGTTCCGTATGTGAGTATGGATACTGTGGTTTCCTGTGTTTTGTGTACTCACTCATTTGCTGGTTACTCTGTTTGGTAACTTTGTTGTGTGTTTCTGGGAAAAGGGGGATTTAAGCAAGTTGCCCATGGGCATACATTACCTGTAGGAAGAAAATTGTCTAAAAACACTAGTTAGACCTGAGCGGACCACCCACTGTAATTTCTGTATGATTAGCAGTAGCTTAGCGGTTCTTGAGGCAGGCAAGATCAGTTTATTTTTTTTTTACATTATTGTTTCATTTCTTGGGTCCTGCTCAGCCCTTTTTCCCAAACCTTCACCGTGTGTTCAAAATAAACATTTTGTGTTTGACGGTAGTTTATGGTTGTCGGTGTAGTTTTTGTTCTCACTGTTTCCATGTCATGATTCTAATTTGCATGAATTATGTTACGGGTCTCTGTTCCATCCACGCTAGACTTTTAAAGCAACGGGGTCCGTAACAAGCGATGTTTGTCAGACCATTAAACATCCCGAAAATTGGTCTTCTCATGAAAACATCTCTAGCATCTGAACGGTTCAACCTACAAACTTTTAGGTCCACTCTATGTAAAGGGGAGTAACTTGTACCAGACGAAATTCATTAATTGTATGAAGGTAGTTTTGTGCCAACCCAAAAAAGGGGTAAAATATGTGTAAAAAAAAACAAAAAAAACACACAAAGACACAGTCTAACACACACACACACACACACACACACACACACACACACACACACACAGAAAATCTAACACTTACACGCACACACAAACTCTAACACACACACAAAACACACACACTTTCTAACACACACAGACACACTCTAACACACACACACACACACACACAAACACACACACAGACACACACACACAAACTCTAACACACACACAAAAACACACTCTAACACATACACACACAAACTCTAACACAAACACACACACACACTAACACACACACACACAAACACACACTCTAACACACACACATATACTTTAAGACACACACACACACAAACACACACACACACACACAAACTCTAACACACACACAGACATACTCTAACACACACACACACACACACACACACATACACACACTAACACATACACAAACACAAACACACACACAAACTCTAACACACACACAGACACACAAAGACAGTCTAACACACACACAGACACACTCTAACACACACACACACACACACACACTAACACACACTCTAACACACACACATATACTTTAAGACACACATGAACACAAACACACACACAAACTCCAACACACACAAACACACACTCTAACACACACACACAGACACACAAAGACAGCCTAACACACACAGACATACTCACACTCGAACACACACAAACACACACTCTAACACACACACAGACACACACAGACACACTCTAATACACACACACATACACACACATACCCTAATACACACACAAACACACACACTAACACATACACACACGCAAACACACACACGCTAACACACACACACTCTAACACACACACACAGACACACTCTAACACACACACAAACACACACAGACACACACATACACAGTCTAACACACACACACACAGACACACTCTAACACACACACACATACACACACACATACCCTAATACACACACAAACACACACGCCAACACTTACACACACGCAAACACACACACTCTAACACACACACACACACACTTAACACACACACAGACACACACACACTCTAACACACACACACACATAAACACACTCTAACACACACACACTCTAACACACACACAAACACACTCACACTCGAACACACACAAACACACACTATAACACACACAAACACACACTCTAACACACACACACACACACATTAACACACACACACACAAACACACACACAGACACACACAGACACAATCTAACACACACACACACACACAGAGACACACTCTAACACACACACACATACACACACATACCCTAATACACACACAAACACACACGCTAACACATACACACACTCTAACACACACACACATACACTCTAACACACACACACACAGACACACACACACGCTAACACACACACACTCTCTAACACACACACACACACAAACACACACACACACTCTCTACCACACACACACATAAACACACTCTAACACATACACACACAAACACACACAAACTCTAACACACACAAACACACTCGCACTCTAACACACACACACTCTAACACACACACAAACACACAAACACACACACACACACACAAACACACAAACAAACATACACACACAAACACACACAAACTCTAACACACACACACACACACACTCTAACACACACTCTAACACACACACTCTAACACACACACACTAACACACACACACACTCTAACACACACACACACAGACACACACACAGACACACACAAACACACACACAGACACACCCTACCATACACACAGACACACACATACAAACACACACATTCTAACACACAAAAACACACACACACTCTAACACACACAAACACAAACACACACACACACAGACACACACAGACACAGTCTAACACACACATAGTTTTTTTGTTGTGTTGTTTTTATATCATTGTACTTTAAATGTGTGTGACTATCCTTGTCTCTCGGTGTATCAGTGTTTTGTTACTTGTCATGTTTTGTGTTTCTTGTGGACACCAGTATGAGTAGCTGCTGCTTCTGCCAAAGCTAATGGGGATCCGAATAAACAAATACAAATAAATCAAGGATTATTTAAACAGTTATTGGGGTGGGTCCCGTTCTCGAATGCAGTTATATTTTCAAATCTTTCATACTTGGAGATTTATGGAGTTTTGGATAAATATCTAATGAATTAAAACGGATAGTTTTTTACTTTTTCTTGTTGCACGCAAGCACCCAGGTACACACAATATTAATGTGTCCCCTCTACAGTACCTCTGTATTTCAGTGTAATCTCTTTAGCCCAGAACCAAATAGTATTGTGAGGTGTCCCTAACACACATTTGCCAAATAAAACTAACGAATCCAACATGGAAACCACAGCACAGTGAATTAGAGCCATTTCTCAGATCATCAAAGGCAAGGTAACTTGTGAGAGGAGCAGAGGACCAGACAGAACAATCCCATAGTGTAATCTGTAATGTGTGTCTATGGTGACTGAGGAACACAGTCTTTCACAGCAGTAATAGACATGTTTACCCAAATATGAGATCTGGGGAAAAAATTATGTAACTCTGCATTACAAGTGTGTGTGTGTGCTTGTGTGTGTGTGCATGGATTGCAGATGTCTGATGAAAGCCTCACCGAGTGGGTGTTGGCTTTGTCGGAAGGGAACTTTCTATAAAATGTCATTTTGACTTGGCTTAGGGCCAACAAATGGGCATGACAATATTGTTTATAAACAGACTGGAAACAAATGTCCTTCGCAAAGATATGTCAAATTTGAAAGTCAAACTTTAAACTTTAAACTTTAAATGTACTTTAACTTAATAGTCCTTGGAGACTGCAGTCAAATACAAGGACCTCCAAAGACCTCGAAATACAAGAAAAAAATAAAAATAATAATGTATATATATATACTTGTTTACTCACGAAGGCTTTCTGAAGAAGTCGCTGAACTAGTTTCAGGAAAGAGAATGTTCTTTTGGTTAAGGGATTTATTGCAGTGTAACTGTCACTGGTGTATACTCTATGTATAAGTGTGCAAACTGTGGAGTTCAATGGGAGGTCACCCCTGTAGACAACTGCTCTATTTGGCTTCCTTTGTTTTTCAGAACTCTCTACATTTATTATGTCTTACTGGCAACTTACGAGGGAGGGAGGGAGGGAGAGAGAGAGAGAGAGAGAGAGAGAGAGAGAGAGAGAGAGAGAGAGAGAGAGAGAGAGAGAGAGAGAGAGAGAGAGAGAGAGAGAGAGAGACTATTATCTTCTTCTAAATATGACAAATTATATATTTTCTTCAAGCATCTTCATAATAACTTAGAGATGAAATGTCAAAGAGCACCACTGGCAGGTCATTGCTGCTACTGAGTACTGTATTGTCAGCCCTACTACACAACACAGCTTGTTTGATTACAGTGTCTAAATACGTGGAGGTTACAATATGATTAGGATATGGATGAGAGTACCGTCCTCATAAACCACTACCATAAAAGCCAACATGTTCTGCTCATATCCCTACACTAATATCATTAGACATCGGCTATAAGGCATACAGATCATATATGGATTCAAAGATCGTGCTATGCTGTTATAGTGTAAAAACAGACTCATTATGATGATGATTACAGATGTAGGATCTTCATTTGAGCCAGTTTGCTACAGCAGGAAAATAATCCTGCAGCAACAGGAAATGTGAATTATTATGTTGATTATAATTCTATGACATTTTTGTGGGGGTTGACACATTTTCTCCCAAGGTAAAAATATAGCTGTGTGTCTTTCTCTCCATCCCTCTCTGTCTCTTTCTCTCCATCCCTCTCTGTCTCTTTCTCTCCATCACTCTCTGTCTCTTTCTCTCCAACTCTCTCTTTCTCTTTTTTTTTTTTTTTTTTTTCAGGGGGGTTGATCAGCTTAATATTGCAGATAGATTGTAACTTCCATCAATGTAATTGTCTTCATAACTTCCAATCCCCCATGTAAAAAGAATAATAATATATATATATACAGTGGGGTGATCAAGTATTTGATACACTGCCGATTTTGCAGGTTTTCCTACTTACAAAGCATGTAGAGGTCTGTAATTTTTATCATAGGTACACCTCAACTGTGAGAGACGTAATCTAAAACAAAAATCCAGAAAATCACATTGTATGATTTTTAAGTAATTAATTTGCATTTTATTGCATGACATAAGTATTTGATCACCTACCAACCAGTAAGAATTCCGGCTCTCACAGACCTGTTAGTTTTTCTTTAAGAGCCCTCCTGTTCTCCACTCATTACCTGTATTAACTGCACCTGTTTGAACTCGTTACCTGTATAAAAGACACCTGTCCACACACTCAATCAAACAGACTCCAACCTCTCCACAATGGCCAAGACCAGAGAGCTGTGTAAGGACATCAGGGATAAAATTGTAGACCTGCACAAGGCTGGGATGGGCTACAGGACAATAGGCAAGCAGCTTGGTGAGAAGGCAACAACTGTTGGCACAATTATTAGAAAATGGAAGAAGTTCAAGATGACGGTCAATCACCCTCGGTCTGGGGCTCCATGCAAGATCTCACCTTGTGGGGCATCAATGATCATGAGGAAGGTGAGGGATCAGCCCAGAACTACACGGCAGGACCGGGTCAATGACCTAAAGAGAGCTGGGACCACAGTCTCAAAGAAAACCATTAGTAACACACTACGCCGTCATGGATTAAAATCCAGCAGCGCACGCAAGGTCCCCCTGCTCAAGTCAGCGCATGTCCAGGCCCGTCTGAATTTTGCCAATGACCATCTGGATGATCCAGAGGAGGAATGGAAGAAGGTCATGTGGTCTGATGAGACAAAAATAGAGCTTTTTGGTCTAAACTCCACTCGCCGTGTTTGGAGGAAGAAGAAGGATGAGTACAACCCTAAGAACACCATCCCAACCGTGAAGCATGGAGGTGGAAACATCATTCTTTGGGGATGCTTTTCTGCAAAGGGGACAGGACGACTGCACCGTATTGAGGGAAGGATGGATGGGGCCATGTATCGCGAGATCTTGGCCAACAACCTCCTTCCCTCAGTAAGAGCATTGAAGATGGGTCGTGGCTGGGTCTTCCAGCATGACAACGACCCGAAAAACACAGCCAGGGCAACTAAGGAGTGGCTCCGTAAGAAGCATCTCAAGGTCCTGGAGTGGCCTAGCCAGTCTCCAGACCTGAACCCAATAGAACATCTTTGGAGGGAGCTGAAAGTCCGTATTGCCCAGCGACAGCCCCGAAACCTGAAGGATCTGGAGAAGGTCTGTATGGAGGAGTGGGCCAAAATCCCTGCTGCAGTGTGTGCAAACCTGGTCAAGACCTACAGGAAATTTATGATCTCTGTAATTGCAAACAAAGGTTTCTGTACCAAATATTAAGTTCTGCTTTTCTGATGTATCAAATACTTATGTCATGCAATAAAATGCAAATTAATTACTTAAAAATCATACAATGTGATTTTCTGTATTTTTGTTTTAGATTCCGTCTCTCACAATTGAAGTGTACCTATGATAAAAATTACAGACCTCTACATGCTTTGAAAGTAGGAAAACCTGCAAAATCGGCAGTGTATCAAATACTTGTTCTCCCCAATTTATATATTCATATACATACACATAAACATGCACATGCACATACACATACACATACACATACACATACACATACACATACACATACACATACACATACACATACACATACAGTGGGGGAAAAAAGTATTTAGTCAGCCACCAATTTTGCAAGTTCTCCCACTTAAAAAGATGAGAGAGGCCTGTAATTTTCATCATAGGTACACGTCAACTATGACAGACAAATTGAGAAAAAAAATCCATAAAATTACATTGTAGGATTTTTAATGAATTTATTTGCAAATTAAGGTGGAAAATAAGTATTTGGTCACCTACAAACAAGCAAGATTTCTGGCTCTCACAGACCTGTAACTTCTTCTTTAAGAGGCTCCTCTGTCCTCCACTCGTTACATGTATTAATGGCACCTGTTTGAGCTTGTTATCAGTATAAAAGACACCTGTCCACAACCTCAAACAGTCACACTCCAAACTCCACTATGACCAAGACCAAAGAGCTGTCAAAGGACACCAGAAACAAAAGTGTAGACCTGCACCAGGCTGGGAAGACTGAATCTGCAATAGGTAAGCAGCTTGGTTTGAAGAAATCAACTGTGGGAGCAATTATTAGGAAATGGAAGACATACAAGACCACTGATAGTCTCCCTCGATCTGGGGCTCCACGCAAGATCTCACCCCGTGGGGTCAAAATGATCACAAGAACGGTGAGCAAAAATCCCAGAACCACACGGGGGGACCTAGTGAATGACCTGCAGAGAGCTGGGACCAAAGTAACAAAGCCTACCATCAGTAACACACTACGCCGCCAGGGACTCAAATCCTGCAGTGTAAGACGTGTCCCCCTGCTTAAGCCAGTACATGTCCAGGCCCGTCTGAAGATTGCTAGAGTGCATTTGGATTATCCAGAAGAGGATTGGGAGAATGTCATATGGTCAGATGAAACCAAAATAGAACTTTTTGGTAAAAACTCAACTCATCGTGTTTGGAGGACAAAGAATGCTGAGTTGCATCCAAAGAACACCATACCTACTGTGAAGCATGGGGGTGGAAACATCATGCTTTGGGCTGTTTTTCTGCAAAGGGACCAGGACGACTGATCCGTGTAAAGGAAAGAATGAATGGGGCCATGTATCGTGAGATTTTGAGTGAAAACCTCCTTCCATCAGCAAGGGCATTGAAGATGGAACGTGGCTGGGTCTTTCAGCATGACAATGATCCCAAACACACCGCCCGGGCAATGAAGGAGTGGCTTCGTAAGAAGCATTTCAAGGTCCTGGAGTGGCCTAGCCAGTCTCCAGATCTCAACCCCATAGAAAATCTTTTGAGGGAGTTGAAAGTCCGTGTTGCCCAGCGACAGCCCCAAAACATCACTGCCCTAGAGGAGATCTGCATGGAGGAATGGGCCAAAATACCAGCAACAGTGTGTGAAAACTTTGTGAAGACTTACAAAAAACGTTTGACCTTTGTCATTGCCAACAAAGGGTATATAACAAAGTATTGAGAAACTTTTGTTATTGACCAAATACTTATTTTCCACCATCATTTCAAAATAAATTCATTAAAAATCCTACAATGTGATTTTCTGGATATTTTTTTCTCATTTTGTCTGTCATAGTTGACGTGTACCTATGATGAAAATTACAGGCCTCTCTCATCTTTTTAAGAGGGAGAACTTGCACAATTGGTGGCTGACTAAATAAAAAAAATTCCCCACTGTACACATACACATACACATACACATACACATACACATACACATACACATACACATACACATACACATACACACATATATGGTCCTCTGTAACTCAGCTGGTAGAACACGGCGCTTGTAACGCTAAGGTAGTGGGTTCGATCCCCGGGACCACCCAAAAATGTATGCACGCATGAGTGTAAGTCGCTTTGGATAAAAGCGTCAGCTAAATGGCATATTATTATTATTATATATATATATATATATATCTATACACATATTTATACACATATACACACAAACACACACACATACATACACACATACACAAACATATATATATATATTCCCTCCCTGTCTCTTTCTCTCCATCTCTCTCTGTCTCTCTCTCTCCATCCCTCTGTCTCTTTCTCTCCATCCCTCTCTGTCTCTTTCTGTCATGATCGTCGGATATAGAGGACCAAGGCACAGCGTGGAAGGTGAACATACTTATTTATTAAATGATACACGAACAAAACGTGACGTCCACAGGTGCAAAACACAAACCAACACGAAACAAGATCCCACAAACACTGTGGGAAAACCACCGGACTAAATATGGTTCCCAATCAGAGACAACCAGCAACAGCTGATACTCGTTGCCTCTGATTGAGAACCACTCTGGCCAACATAGATATACAAAACCTAGACTAGACACAATGAGCACAAAACATAAACTCTACACACCCTGGCTCAACTTAAAAGAGTCCCTAGAGCCAGGGCGTGACACTTTCTCTCCATCCCTCTCTCTCTTTCTCTCCATCCCTCTCTGTCTCTTTCTCTCCATCCCTCTCTGTCTCTTTCTCTCCATCCCTCTCTGTCTCTTTCTCTCCATCTCTCTGTCTCTTTCTCTCCATCTCTCTTTCTCTCCATCTCTCTCTGTCTTTTTCTCTCCATCTCTCTCTGTCTCTTTCTCTCTCTCCATCCCTCTCTGCCTCTTTCTCTCCATCCCTCTCTGTCTCTTTCTCTCCATCCCTCTCTCTCTTTCTCTCCATGCCTCTCTGTCTCTTTCTCTCCATCTCTCTCTGTCTCTTTCTCTCCATCTCTCTCTGTCTCTTTCTCTCCATCCCTCTCTCTCTTTCTCTCCATCCCTCTCTGTCTCTTTCCCTCCATCTCTCTCTGTCTCTTTCTCTCCATCCCTCTCTGTCTCTTTCTCTCCATCTCTCTCTGTCCCAATAGATCGTTGGAAGAAATAGTCTGGTCTATTGAAAACAGAGAGTGGAAGAGAAATCAAACCAGTCAATACGGCACCCCTGTGTCTATTTGAATGGGTTGTGTGTGTGTGTGTGTGTGTGTGTGTGTGTGTGTGTGTGTGTGTGTGTGCCTCTAACCAGGGTGTGCTTCTAGCACTGTCACACCAGATCCACTGATTTACAAAGTTTAGCTAACTACACAAACGAACAAGCTTGTGACAGTTCCGCATCAAGTTTAATGTTTTATTAGTCGTACGTACACACGTACACATGGTATACACCGTCCAACCAAATGCTTACTTGCATGTTCCTTCTCGACAATACAACAACAATAAGAAATAATAAAATATAAGAATATGAACATAAAGTAAATAGCTCAGCGGACTGGAAGACACAATTTATAGTCCAATATTTACACGTGTTTTGGGAAAGGGGGGATTGGGGGGCAAGTGTTTAAATTGTGCAGTATTTAGTAATCATAATACAAGTCTGGGAGCAGCAGTTGTGATGTGTGTATGTGTATGTGTGTGTGTGTGTGATGTGTGTGTGTGTGCGTGCGTGTGTGCGTGTGTGCGTGTGTGTGTGTGCATGTGTGTGGGTGTGTGCATGTGTGTGTGTGCTTGCGTGTGTGTGTGTGTGTGTGTGCATGGAATATGGCACATATGTCTGATGAAAGCATCACTGAGTGGGTGTTGGCTGTGTAGGAAGGGAACTTGTCCTTAGCAAAGACATGTCACATTTGAAAGTCAAACTTGAAACATTAAACTTTAAATGTACTTTAACTTAATAGAAATGCAAGGACCTCCAAAGACCTAAAATAAATAAAAATATGTCATAAGTAATTGCTCAATAATACTTAAAAAGAGCACATTTGCTTCAAATGATTCCAGTAGCTGCAGAACTACTTTATGCATACATTTAACACATCCTTGGAGGTTTGTAAAAACATTTTAAGGCTTACATTTCATGCTATTGCAGTGGATAAAGAAACACATGTTTAGATACTGTTTTACCCAACTTAATATGTAAAGTACCAGTCAAAAGTTTGAACACACCTACTCATTCAAGGGTTTTTCTGTATTTTTACTATTTTCTACATTGTAGAATAATAGTGAAGACATCAAAACTATGAAATAACACATATGGAATCATGTAGTAACCAAAAACGTGTTTAAAAAATATAGTTTATATTTGAGATTCTTCAAAGTAGCCACCCTTTGCCTTGATGACAGCTTTCAACACTCTTGGCATTCTCTTACCAGCTTCATGAGGTGGTCACCTGGAATTGCATTTCAATTAACAGCCTTGTTAAACGTTAATTTGTGGAATTTCTTTCCTTCTTAATGCGTTTGAGCCAATCAGCTGTGTTGTGACAACGTAGGGGTGGTATACAGAAGATAGCCCTATTTGGTAAAGTCAATTTTATGGCAAGAACAGCTCAAATAAGCAAAGAAAAACGACAGTCCATCATTACTTTAAGACATGAAGGTCAGTCAATACGGAACATTTCAAGAACATTGAACGTTTCTTCAAGTACGGTCGCATAAACCATCAAGCGCTATGATGAAACTGGCTCTCATGAGGACCGCCACAGGAATGGAAGACCCAGTGTTAACTCTGCTACAGAGGATAAGTTCATTAGAGTTACCAGCCTCAGAAATTGTAGCCCAAATAAATGCTTCACAGAGTTCAAGTAACAGACACATCTCAACATCAACTGTTCAGAGGGGACTGTGTGAATCAGGCCTTCATGGTCGAATTCCTGCAAATAAACCACTACTAAAGGACACCAATAAGAAGAAGAGACCTGCTTGGGCCAAGAAACACGAGCAGTGGACATTAAACTGGTGGAAATATGTCCTTTGGTCTGGAGTCCAAATCGGAGATTCATGGTTCCAACCGCTGTGTCTCCGCATGTGTATTTCCCACCGTAAAGTATGGAGGAGGAGGTGTTATGGTGTGTGGGTGCTTTGCTGGTGACACTGTCTGTGATTTATATAGAATTCACACTTAACCAGCATGGCTACCACAGCATTCTGCAGCGATACGCCATCCTATCTGGTTTGGGCTTAGTCGGACTATCATTTGTTTTTTAACAGGACAAAAACCCAACACACCTCCAGGCTGGGTAAGGGCTATTTTACCAAGAAGGAGAGTGATGGAGTGCTGCATCAGATGACCTGGCCTCCACAATCCCCCGACCTCAACCCAATTGAGATGGTTTGGAATTAGTTGGACCGCAGTGTGAAGGAAAAGTAGCCAACAAGTGCTCAGCATATGTGGGAACTCCTTGAAGACTGTTGGAAAAGCATTCCAGGTGAAGCTGGTTGACGGAATGCCAAGAGTGTGAAAAGCTGTCATCAAGGCAAAGGGTGGCTATTTGAAGAATCTCAAATATAAAATATTTTACAATGTAGAAAATAGTAAAAATACAGAAAAACCTTTGATGAGTAGGTGTGTCCAAACTTTTGACTGGTACTATATATATATATATATATATATATATATATATATATATATATATATATATAGAGAGAGAGAGAGAGAGAGAGAGAGAGAGAGAGAGAGAGAGAGAGAGAGAGAGAGAGAGAGAGAGAGAGAGAGAGAGAGAGAGAGAGAGAGAGAGAGAGAGAGAGAGAGAGAGAGAGAGAGAGAGAGAGAGAGAGAGAGAGAGAGAGATAGACAGAGAGTGTGAGAGAGATAGACTATTTACCTTCTTTGCTCCCATTGTGAGATGAGTTTGGGTGAGATGGTTTCATGTCACTCTGTTGCTTTAAGTTGTTGTGTCGATCAGAGACCTCTCAGTCAAGCTTGACCCGACACCGCAAACTAACTTAAATCTCCTTCTGACCTGCATGAACCTGACCTGCATGAGTTAGGAAAATTCACTTTTTGGCAAGCTCTGTTTACTTTTTTGTCAATTACAAATGTCTTCATTCACAATTGACAAATGATAATATTGTCACCCATCAGACTGTTATAAATCTAGTCTTGTCTATTATTAAAGGTGAAATTCGTTTTGATTTCTATTATTAATAGATTAGGTGTAGTTTCCATGGGCCGTTATCAGATGGGCAGCCAACTATCTGGTGAAAAAAGCACAGGGGGAAGAAATTACATGCCCTCCTAAAACTGCTTATATAGTGCCTTGCAAAAGTATTCATCCACCTTGGCGTTTTCCCTATTTTGTTGCATTAGACCCTGTAATTTAAATTTATTTTTATTTGGATTTCAGGTAATGGACATACACAAAATAGTCCAAATTTTTGAAGTGAAATGAAAAAAATACATAACGGAAAAATGGTGTGTGCATATTTATTCATTCCCTTTGCTATGAAGCCCCTAAATAAGATCTGGTGCAACAAATTACCTTCAGAAGTCACATAATTAGTTAAATAAAGTCCACCTGTGTGCAATCTAAGTGTCACATGATCTGTCACATGATCTCAGTATATATACACCTGTTCTGAAAGGCCCCAGAGTCTGCAACACCACTAAGCAAGGGGCACCACCAAGCAAGCGGCACAATGAAGACCAAGGAGCTCTCCAAACAAGTCAGGGACAATGTTGTGGAGAAGTACAGATCAGGGTTGGGTTTTTAAAAAATATCCGAAACTTTGAACATCCCACGGAGCACCATTAAATCCATTATTTAAAAATTCAAAGATTATGGCACCACAACAAACCTGCCAAGAGAGGGCCACCCACCAAAACTCACGGACCAGGCAAGGAGGGCATTAATCAGAGAGGCAACGAAGAGACCTGTAGCTCAGCTGGTAGAGCACGGCGCTTGTAACGCCAAGGTAGTGGGTTCGATCCCCGGGACCACCCATACACAAAAAAAATTATGCACGCATGACTGTAAGTCGCTTTGGATAAAAGCGTCTGCTAAATGGCATATTATTATATTATTTATAACCCTGAAGGAGCTGCAAAGCTCCACAGCAGAGATTTGAGTATCTGTCCATAGGACCACGTTAAACCGTACACTCCATAGAGCTGGGCTTTATGGAAGAGTGGCCAGAAAAAAGCCATTGCTTAAAGAAAGAAATAAGCAAACACGATTGGTGTTCGCCAAAAGCCATGTGGGAGACTCCCCAAACATATGGAAGAAGGTACTCTGGTCAGATGAGACTAAAATTGAGCTTTTTGGCCATCAGGGAAAACGCTATGTCTGGCGCAAACCCAACACCTCTCATCACCCTGAGAACACCATCCCCACATTGAAGCATGGTGTTGGCAGCATCATGCTGTGGGGATATTTTTCATCGGCAGGGACTGGAAAACTGGTCAGAATTGAAGGAATGATGGATGGTGCAAAATACAAGGAAATTCTTTAGGGAAACCTGTTTCAGTCTTCCAGAGATTTGAGACTGGGACGGAGGTTCACCTTCCAACAGGACAATGACCCTAAGCATACTGCTAAAGCAACACTCGAGTGGTTTAAGGGGAAACATTTAAATGTCTTGGAATGGCCTAGTCAAAGCCCAGACCTCAATCCAATTGATAATCTGTGGTATGTCTTAAAGATTGCTGTACACCAGTGGAACCCATCCAACTTGAAGGAGCTGGAGCAGTTTTGCCTTGAAGAATGGGCCATACCCCAAGATACTTGCAGCTGTAATTGCTGCAAAAGGTGGCTCTACAAAGTATTGACTTTGGGGGGGTGAATAGTTATGCACGCTCAAGTTTTCAGTTTTTTGTCTTATTTCTTGTTTGTTTCACAATAAGAAATATTTAGCATCTTCAAAGTGATAGGCATGTTGTGTAAATCAAATGATACAAACCCCCCCAAAATCCATTTTAATTCCAGGTTGTAAGGCAACAAAATAGGAAAAATGCCAAGGGGGGTGAATACTTTCGCAAGCCACTGTAACAGAAACTTGTGATATCGAAATTCTAACAACGTCGGTGTGTTGAATAGGCAAGGACGGAGGGGGGCATGACTTCTAGTGTTAACACTCTCCCCCACTCGACATGTAGGATTTTCAGGGGCCAGAACAGGAACCGGCTAGCAAGGACAGCTGTCACCTTGAAAAATTACTTATTTGGTCTTATTTCAGGGTGTACTCCTGATATATAATGTAATTCTAGGCTTTGGGATGGGATAGCAAGTTACAAGCAAGGCTGTCAGTACAAGAAGGATTGTTCTTTCCTGTAATACCAGTGTTGTATGGGGAGAGGTTGAATGGTATTCTCTGTCATTTTTCAAAGTGTCAAAGTGAAAGCCAGCCCATTGAACTCTGGCTGTGAACACATCATCTGTCCCACTCTACTGTCAGTGTTAATTACTGTGCCAGTCACGGACATCCTTTTAATGCTGCGTTTCAACTTCCTCTGCGCTGCATTCCTGTGATGGTGTGCCAACAATGTCCTTGTGTGTGTGCATGTGTGTGTGTGTGTGTGTGCGCATGTGTGTGTTCTGTGACAGTTTTCCATAATCCCTCCGAAGTCCCTGTTGTGTGTGTTTGTGGCACGTGTGTGTATACATACATGTGTTTCTGTGTATGTATGCGTTTCTTTCCATTCAGTGTGTTTTCTTTAAGCACGTGACAGCATCCCTCCAGCGTCCCTCCAGCATCCCTCCAGCGTTCCTGTTGAATATGTGACAGGTGACAGGTGCGTCCCAGCTGTTGCCTCATGTAGCGTTGTGACATTTCAATTTCAATCAGACCTCCTGTGACATCAGAGAGCCAGAAAGGGCCATGACAGTGGAGAGGATAGAGAGCCCCCCCCCACCCCCACACATATGCAAATGCACGCACACACACACACACTATGAGCCATCATTTTTTACAATATGTTTTAGAATTGTTCAACCTGGAGGTATTGCTCAGTACTAACCTGACTTGCTAAACACGTATGCGTCCCAAATGGCACCCTATTACGGTGTACTACTTTTGACAAGGGCCCATAGGGTAGTGCGCTATATAGGGAATAGGGTGTTATTAGGGATTCAACCACTTACATTCCTCTATCCCTTCAGTGAGCACAACCACCTTCTCTCAATGCACCACTTACACATAGACACAAGATGACCTGAAACATCCCCTATGGCCCAAAAGCTAAGTACAACTAAGAACAGTCAGAGAATAGGTCAAGAGTGTATGAGTGTGTGAGTGTATGAGTGTGTATGAATGTGGGGGTGTGGGGGTGTGGGGGTGTGTGCTCAAGGGAGATGTCGTGAAATGGTTTCTACAGCAAACACAAAAGTCCACTAAAAGCTATTTTCCCTGCGTCAGAGAGGCTGAGGCGCCCGGTCGCCTAGCTGCTTCTCTCGTACTCATTTCCTCTCCTCCTTCTCCTCTCCTCCCTCATTTCTTGACCCCCAGGAAACGACGTGAGAGGGGGAAAAATGGCGCCCTGTTGTCAGTCTTAACTCTTAACCACCGCAGGCACAAGGTCATCAGTCTGCCAGAGTTTTTTCATCCCGTTTTCTTTCCTCTCTCCATATTCCCTGTCGTCAAGGTTACTGGCCACCATGAAACGTACCCTCCTATCTCTCCTGTGTTAACAATTACACAACAGAATAACTTTTAGGCATTTTTCTCAATGAGAGGAAAGAGGATACATTATACTGGGTTGCAAAATTCCGGTAACTTTCACAAAATTACCATGATTTCAACAAATCCTGGTTGGAGGATATTGGATTTCCTGCTGAACTTTTGGAAAGTTCCCTCAATTTAGTTAATTGTTCGTCTATTCAGAGTTGAGCACAAAGAGCTGTTCTGAACACTCATAGAAGTGTGCTGAAGTTTGTCTGCATACAGCGTTTGCATTTCTGCCTATCAGATTGGTATCAGAGGTTATTCCTGCATTCATTTCTTTCTCTCTCGTCCCCCCTCATCCTCTCTTCTGCACCCCCACCTTCTCCTCTCAGTGCCCAACTGGTGTCTTTGATACAGATATCAAAGCTAGATCCTCGCTAACATAACATTGTCATGCATCACATTGAAATCCTATAAAAAGAGGTGTGTGTGAATAAAACATCTGTGTAGGTATTGGTATACCAAACGCACTCTCCAAATGCACGTGTGTGTGTGTGTTCAGTATGTTTGTGTATGTTTTCCTGGCTGTTTGCCAACACATGAATAGGATTTATATATCCCAGGGCTTTCCACCGTATATTTTATTTATTTAGTTTATAAAATCATCCCGTCTTCTTCCCACTCAGCTGCCTCTCAATGTCACTTTGATGATACCTTGTTTCAGGGCATGTGTGTGTGTTTGTGTTTGTGTTTGTGTGTGTGCGAGCGTGCATGGGAGCATGTGAGCATGTGCGTATCTGTGTGTGTGTGTGTGTGTGTCTGTGCGAATCTGTGTGTGTTTGTGTCTGTGTGTGTGTGTGTGTGTGTGTGTGTGCGTGTGTGAGATCGGTTAGAGCAGTCATTCTTATCTGGTTCAGCCTACCAGAGTCTGTGTGGCATGACATTAGGATGTCTTTCTGTCTTTTCTTTCAATACCACAATACAGTACACACAATCCAATGAACGGTTAAAACAATTTAAGTTCAATTCTAGAAAAACTATCTTCTCTCAATACAATGGACAAAACTATGTCTGCCTCAAGCACTAAACATGTCAAGTAGCCTATAGTCTATCTTCTTACCCCTTGTGTTAACTTTGTCTTGTCCACAGCTCAAGAGCTGTAGCCCTTTTGTTACGTACACGCCGGGAGTCAGGAAGCAAGTGCAGAAGGTGAGTTTAATAAAGATAAATGCAGATTAACAAAACAAGAGAAGCATACAGACCATGAATCAAAAACAAACCAATACTGCCTGATGACTACTGAGGTCTAAATAAAGGGAAGGTAATCAAGGTGAGGATGAAGTCCAGGTGTGCGTAATAATGGTTGCCAGGGCCGGTGGTTAGTAGACGGGTGTGGCCGAAGGGGTGTCCACATACGTTTGTATATATAGGGGACTTTGTATCCCTCATTTACTCACGTGTTTCCTTTATTTTGGTATTTATCTGTGTTTTCCTCTAGAGCAGATACATGTTGTATTTGCTACAGCATTGTATTGTATTGTATATTTATATTCAGTGAGACAGGGATTGTATCTTCTCACTCAAGGTATCTTTGCATATATTGGTTGCCTCAGAGTAATCATTTCTAAAGAACTTCAGATAAGTAGAGCAGCATCTCTAGCGCCTCTTTGTGGATTCACTTTGAGGAGAAAAGTTGGCTTAATTTCTGGGTTTTCCAAATACGATGGATTGAAGGGACTTCATAGAAAGACAGATGTACTTCGAGTATATTTAAGCAATAAGGCCTGAAATACCACAGCTTAGGGTTGTTCTTAGGCACGACGCAACACATCTGGACACAGCCCTTAGCCGTGGTATATTGGCCATATACCACTAACCCCCGAGGTGCCTTATTGCTATTATAAACTGGTTGCCAACACAGTAAGCCAATGAACAACACATCTACATTGAAATTGTTGTTTTAATAAATACATTCATAATAAATCCATTCCGCCAGAAAAAGTAGTCTGAACCAAAGTCTTGTTGCTTGACTGATTAACCACAGGCTAGCTAGCAAGCTTACATTAATGTTGATGCAAAAACAGAGCATTAGCGCCACTTATATAGTGACTAACACTCTGCATTTATTGTGCACCATTTTATTTTTTCACATGTTATCTGTTGTTGGCTTGCCCATGTTGTTTGTTGGCTCCACACTGCCGGAATGGATGCAGTTCTTTTAGCTGGGGGACTGCTGCTGTGTTGTCAGAGAGAATAGTGCTACACACCTTCCTCGCTTCCAGATTTGGCCCCTAGTAACTTGTAGAGAAGTACAACGCGGGGTGTCGGAGGAAAGGAGGGACAGATACTTCTTAAGCAAAGCTACCGGGCACAGGGGATCATCCGGTAGTTCAAGCGTGAATCCCCATCCACTCTCCCTTTTCTTCTCCTGTGGGTCCTTGTGGTTTTTTGTTGGTTTGTTGAACGAGAGAGTCACATACTGTAGGCCATTCTCGTCTGTACATTTTTTAAGTGAGTCAGGTTTCAGCAGATGGTTTCCCTCCTTCCCCCTTTGCCCAAAATCATCAAACCACACTTTGTTCACCAAACCCTCAGGTGTTTCAGTGTCCAGAGCCTTGGATTGTTTGATGAGCTGCATGTCGTTTTCAGTTATGGCTGTGGTGGGTAGCTTTGTCACGCCCCCTCTTTCTTCAAATTTTTTATTATGCCGACAATCACATTGTTTTCGTTGTGAATTCGGTGTCCTTCTGTATATTCCATGTCAAACTGAGAGGGGGGTCGTTGATGTCGGTTCAAACCAGCTCTGAGTCCAGCGTAGCTGCCAATCCCATATTCTTCCCCATTCATGTTTCTCACTGAACCATAAAAGTCCCATAAGATGTTGTTCAGCTCCGTTTTGTTGTATTCCCAAACTCACAATGTATCCCTTTTTCCGCACACCAGTAAGTGAAGCAGGGAAGTGCCCACTTTGTTTGTTTCACGGTGTTCTTTTCGTTAAGGTTTCTCTCAAGTTCATCTAAAAGCGTATGTTCTACATGGGCATGTCGAGCTATTGTTGATGTAGCCATTTTATCAAGGTGAAAAGGTGCAATGATATTGAGGTGAAAAGGCTAAACGTCATAGTCATGGTCTACGGTCTCACATAAACACGGATGAATACTGTTTTAGCCAATCAGCATCCAGTATCCAAACTACCCGGTTTATAAAAAACACTAAGACATAGGGCCCATTGTTTTTACCTGACCTGTGCTTAGACTCTTGATGTACACTTGCTTGATCAAAACTACTATTGTTTTCTAACTAGCAAGGCTACAATTCTTCACTGTAATCTGTGCTTTATCATGCTATGGTAGACATTATTGGCCCATGCAGTTACCCTTCTGTGGGTGTAGTGGAATACAGGCCTGTACTGTAGTATTCTATTTTTATGGAAACAGTGACTCTGGTGAACTTCTGCACTGGCAGTACTTTTCAGTCTTCATCAAGAGCAGAACGGATTGAATTGATTTGACAGGTTTTAAGTGTTAATGATAGCCATAGGCTAGATGGCACTCATCAACAGAACATCAGAGACGTTCAGGCAGCTTTGCTTCGGTTTATGAGTATGCATATTAACATAATGTCAAACATTTAATCTTTCACTATGTTTACCTGTATTTTATGTTATATCACTCTCTTTGTAGTACTCTCTCTGTCGTACTCTCTGTAGTACTCTCTCTGTAGTACTCTATCTGTGTACAAAACCCTCTCTTTTGTTCTCATACCTTCCTGTTCCCCCTCTCTCTCTCGCCCTCTCTCTCTCTCTCTCTCTCTCTCTCTCTCTCTCTGTCTCTCTCTCTCTCTCTCTCTCTCTCTCTCTCTCTCTCTCTCTCTCTCTCTCTCTCTCTCCCCACCTCCTATTAATGTCCATTCCTCTACCTCTCTCTCTCTCCCTTCCCCACTCCTCCACTCCCTCTCTCTCCCCAATCTGTCTCTCTATGACAGGCTGTGAGCATAAGGACAGGCTTGGTTGATTGTTGTGAAACACTGATCCTCTCTCTACTCCCTTTCTGGTATATTGCTGCCTCGCTGTATGATGGCCAAAATCCCTTTGCCCTGCTGGTGAAATTACCGTCGATTTGATTTGGAGAGATGAATTAACCAGCACTGTGAGGCCTGGCCTGTCTGACGGTATTACCAGCACGTCACCGCCACTTAATTGTTGCTGGGAGGTTTGAGTGACGCTGTTTCTCCACTGCGCTGTGTGACTTTGACAAGTTGATGGGCCCTCCTGTCTGCTCCTGCGATTTACGTCGACACTCTCGTCAACATGACACATAGCAGTAACACACACACACAAATACAAATCCTTTGTGTCAGCAACTTGCAATTTACGTCTATCATCTGCAAACACTCGCCGACATAATCCTATAATAAACTCAATAAACAGAACACACACACTTGATGTCAGTCATCATGTAAACAAACTCAGAAGCATTATAATGGCTCCAGCTTCACCGTTTCAATAGGATTAGCATGGAGATTGAGTGTCAATGGTTAGATTTGACTTTGGAAAGTGAAGTTATGAGTGTAAAGGGACAACACTAGTACAGACTAAGAGACACCAACAGACAGCATGGGCACTGGGTTCAGCTTGTAACAACAGTTATACAGGATGGGTTATCTATCAAAAGCATATGTATCATCCCTTATTAAATCATGGTGTATGTATGTGATATATAAGTTAATGTTAATATTACCCCGTGCTATCTCAATGCTTTGCTCCCGGATTACATTATGTGTAAAAACAAACACCCTTGCTTTTCTTGAACTAACCCTATCACTTGACTTTTCTTACTAGCACTGACTTATCTGATAGCACCTTTTTTTTCTAAGTGTAGCTATCTAGAACATTAAAGGGTTCTTCGGCTGTCCCCATAGAACCCTTTGAAGAACCCTTTTTGGTTTCAGGTAGAACCCTTTTGTGTTCCATGTAAAACCCTTTCCACAGAGGGTTCTACATGGAACCCAAAGTAGTTCTACCTGGAACCAAAAATGATTCTACCTGGAACCAAAATGTGTTCTCCAATGGGGACAGCCGAAGAGCCCTTTAGGAACCCTTTTTTCTAAGAGTGTACTTCATTGAGGTAAAATGTACTTACTATGACTGATAAGTGGTTGTCTCACCTAGCTACCTTTAGATGAATGCACTAAGTGTTTTTGAATCTGCTAAATGACAAAAATGTCAAATGTAAATGTAATTTTTTTTCTTAATGAATTGATCCAAAGGGTCTTTGGAGAGGAGGACATTCTCTGATGTCCCCCTTATACAGGTAATAACCCAGCAAGCAAGCACACACATACGCACGCAAACATGCACACACACACACACACACACACACACACACACACACACACACACACACACACACACACACACTCACTCACTGTGTCTGCAGCCTCCATTCGATAATGTCAAGGCCTCTTATAGTGGGGATCTGATAAGGAATGTAGAGTTTGGTTAAAGGAGAGGTTTCTTCCAACACCTCTGAGATATCTGATATAATCTCTTCCTGTCTGGAGACATATAGAAAATAGCTCCTTCTCTTCCAGACCATGGGAACACACACACACACATGCATGAGCATACACGCATGCACACACACATACGAATGCATGGACGCACGGACACACACACGGACGCACGTCACACACACACACACCTCTGTAATATAATGAGGACTCTTGAATACTTGGCCGGCAGATACGCGGCCCTATTTGTGCTTTCACAAGGAGAATTTGGATAGATGGGCGAAGTAATTTCACATGAAAGTAATTTTACCCAGACCCAAAACTGAGAGGGAACGCATCAGCCGGGCTATCAGCTATTCTTCATGCTATTGTTAGAGCCAGACTGGCAAAACACAAAAGGTCACGGCAAGAAGCAGCCATAACTCAGCAAGCAGAGAAAAATACATCATTGATGGTGGAGGAAATGGACAGAGGAGAAAGGGGGAGGGGGGAGAGAGAGGAGGGAAGGGGAGGGAGAGAGAGAGAGAGCGAGAGAGAGAGGGGGGGTACATTTCAAATATTTGTGCACACTGGTTCTCCACTCAATTATAGCCAGTACAACAACCCCAGAATCTCTGATTTACACTACATTACCAAAAGTATGTGGAAACCTGCTCGTCGAACATCTCATTCCAAAATCATGGGCATTAATATGGAGTTTGTCCCCCATTTGCTACTATAACAGCCTCCATTCTTCTGGGAAGGATTTCCACTAGATGTTGGAACATTGCTGCGGGGACTTGCTTACATTCAGCCACAAGAGAATTAGTGAGGTGTGGCACTGATGTTGGGCGATTAGGCCTGGATCACAGTCGGCGTTCCAACTCATCCCAAAGGTGTTCGATGGGGTTGAGGTCAGGACTTTGTGCAGGCCAGGCAAGTTCTTCCACACCAATCTCAACAAACCATTTCTGTATGGACTTCGCTTTGTGCACGGGGGCATTGTCATGCTGAAACTGTTGCCACAAAGCTGGAAGCATAGAATAGTCTAGAATGTAATTGTATGCTGTAGCATTTTGATGTCCCTTCACTGGAACTAAGGGGCTTAGTCCTATGGTATTATTTTATGTATCATGAAGGCAAATGTAGGGAAAGGTCAAAGGTAAAATAATAATATTAGTAATAAGCATGGATATGTTGTAAAATTGAAAACCTATTTGCCTTGGAGTGTTTATGGATTGAGAGCCAGTTGAGGGGTTAATACAGAGCAGAGACATTTGTGTGTTTTTCATGGACTCTCTGCAGCTGGTCTGGGTATGTCTATGACATGTGATGTACATACAACTCCTCGTGATGGCTGTGTGGAGATTGGAGTAATAATGGAACTAGTGTTATCATCTGTTTTGCTTATGACCCTATGACCTGACACATGGCCACATGCACATAATCTCAAGGGCCAGGTAGGAGGGTCAATTATAAATGCCTTAAATGTATGTATGTGTATTATTTTTGAGAAAGGGTCTGCCACCAATATAATGAGATAAGAGGAAGAGGTCATATGGAAAAGTTCACATAGCCTTTTTGGAGAAAAACAACATGTGACATCTAGACGTTGAAAGATAAGGGTGGCGTGGCCATGGAAGAAGTTAATCAATTACCCTAAGGGTAGCAACTGTGTATGCTATGTAAGGATGACTATGCTCTTGTATTTGTATAAAAGGAGATCTTTGAGCCAAGGAGAGACAGTTGTTGCTCCATGGAGCAAAGCTCAGGCCTTGTTATTCAATAAAGTCTAAATTCTTAAATTCACAGGCTCCGATGTCTTGAGAGATATTTTTGAGTTGATTATCTAGTCAAATGTTTCTACAACATATTTGGCGACCCAGGCAGGACTTGATAGGGATCAGTGACGGTATATATTAGCAGTTGTGAAACGGCTTGGACGGACCATACAAACAAAAGCGGCCGCTTTTAAAAAGGTAAGCCAAGTTCTTACTTAAATAGTATAACGTTTGTGTGGTCCGATCTGGGGCTCGGCAACATCTAAAGAAATACCAAGTAGGTCTCTCCAAATTTAAGAACCAGAAAGTTAGACACTAGGAGCTTTTGAATTTAAGAATACATGTCGCTGTTGTTTGTCTGAACCGTCTGTTCAATTGATTTGATTCTTTTGATTCATTTGATTCATCTTGCTGATCACTCTGTCTGGGTCATTTCGACACGGGTGGTTGTACAGCTGGTTGAGCGATCAGACAATAACATGTTAAGTCCTGCAGATACCGCTTTTAGACGTGTTGGGGGAGTGAATCGTCTTGAGGACTGCTTAGGTAGGCAGAAATCCTGTGTAATACAGCTTCTTTTTCTGTGTTGAGGAAGTGTAACAGAAAAAATAGGGCAGAATTTACAGGTCGCTTAGGAAAGCGTAGTAGAAGTCCAGGTGTGTTGAGGAAGTGTAATACCTAGGGGGCTGAATAAATAGAAATCCTGTGGATACCGCTTTGGAGAGCTAAAATTAGCATTCCATAGGACTGAACGGGCAGGTGGCTACTTACGGATACCGCTCTGATGAGGAATTCTTTGTTGGAGGTCTGCACAGGTAGGTAGGGAATCATCCTGGGTTGTGATGATGCCAAAATTAGGTAGGGTCTATCAGGTAAAAAAGTTAGGTCATCCGGCGTAGGTGACACCGTAAATTGGAGTAACACCGGTCATCCTGAGTAGGTGAACGGGTTAAATAGCTACAAGGGCTTCAAAATATAGAGAAAGTGTTAAATAAGAGTAGGTCTGCTCATCTCGTATGGTGAATGGGTTGCTTGGGCGGCTGTGAGTCATTCAACTGTCTGATTCATTTGGGCACAAGTGGCTGCTCATCTATATGAATGAGAATAATAAGAAATCCTGCAGATAACAGCTTATTTTCTGTGTTGAGGAGAGAAGCTGTGTTTGAGGTCGTTTGAAGTGTCGGTGTTTGGTGGAGAAAGGTTGGCACACCTGTCCTGGACCACTGTTTGAGTATAACCTGGTAGGAAGGACGCACCCGGTCTCACACCAAGAGAGGAAGAGTGAATGGAGCGTGGATATTCATTGACCAACTGAGTGTAGAAAATTCACGTTACCAGGAGGGGTAGAATAAATCCTGTTGGAGGAACAGGTCACGTGTATTGGTGTGGTCATATGACGTCTATGCATTGTATTTTGATAAATCTGTTAGGGTATGTTTCTGACATTATATTTAGAAACTTTAGAGGTGATGCAGTATTATGATAAATTGACTACAGTAAAATAATAACTAGGATAGGGTTAACATTCCAAATGTGGGCCCTTTGATAGAATAAAATATTCCTGTAGGTTATACAAAGTAATTAAGGGCGTTTAAGAACAACATAAATATGGAATAAAAGTGGTATAATGATGTAAATTAGTCGCACTCTGAAGTTTGAATGATGAGATATAGAGGTGTGTTTGATAATTATATATACATTGAAATAATAAGCTTTTCTTGTAGATTATATCTTGGAGTTTCGTACAACAATGCCTGTCATAGAATTTTGTAAGATCAGGGAATAGTGACCAGCATATATGATTCTAGGAGGATTCTATGACTGAGGGAAAGGGATTTGGGTAATTTGTTGTTTGTTCCGCTGAGACTAGATGGTGATTAACTGATTTGTGGCAATAAAGAATAATTAGAAACATGAATGGTTTGGTAGATATGAATAAATTGGAATATAATGAATTTTATGTGAGTGTGGTAAATACGAGGGATTGGATAAAATTATAGGTGTTGACTTGCTCAAACACGTAGACAGATGTGGAAATGGGAGAGAGTACATAGGACATGTGGTAGAATTAAGCATTGTAATAACTATCTATTATTTCAGAAGCAGATATATAATTCAATTGGTTGGTTATTAGATCTTTTTCCAAATCAATGAATGTGGGGTTTGACTTGTTGACTGCTAAGTTGATTACGTTGAGCGTGTGAGATCTGGGTCCTTCAAAGCTATTTTCTGATAAAGTGTGGTATGTGCCAGATACTAAAACTACTGACCATTATCATTGGAATAAAGGAGGATTAACTTGTCATTTCAATAAAGCATAGATTCTGCATCGCTGAACAGAGTCTAGGTTTTCTAAGTATAGTTTAGCTATAGTTGTGGGTTGTTTAGATTGAAGGAACAGTCAGGATAAGATTGGAAGATCGAGTAGCCTGCGTCTTTTCGGACTGAAGGACTCACTTATTCAACGGGAAGGAGTGAGGAGTGACTATAGTCTAAATAAGCGTACTGTCAATTGCGATAAAGTTATGGCCATCATTTTAATTGTTTAGGTAGACTGGAATGAAAGTAAGGTATTTTAATAATATTAATATACATATATTATTAGTTATTGTTGGGATGTGAATAGATTTTACTAATGCCATGAATTAGTTTCCGGTTAAAAGAGAGTCATACTTGTTTGACTGTATCGAGCTGAAAGAGTTATTTAAAGAAAGTTTGAATAGTTGGATGGAAAACATATATTTGACAAAATTCTAATTGTTATTACTTTATTCTATGGTTTGCGTCACCAGTGGTGTATGCGAATATTTGGTGAATTGTAGAATGATAATGTATTTTCATTATGTAAACCAGGGGATGCAAGAAGCTTTGGCTATTATGCTATAGTGGGTTCTAGATTTGTTGAATAAACAAACTTATATTTTAAACAAAAGTAATGCAATAGGCTACAATTATAATATTATCAGAAAAAGGCACTATACGCTCATCTGTGGTCCTCGGTAGCTCAGTTGGTAGAGCGCGGTGCTTACAACGCCAGGGTTGGGTGTTCGATTCCCAAGGGGGGCTAGTATAAGTATAATAATGTATGAGCCCACTAATTGTGAGTCGCTTGGAATAAGAGCATCTGCTAAATGACTAAAATGTTAACGGAGAGGAGACTACGTGGTAGTAATTTTTAGTCATTGAATGAGGTTTTGCTAGATTAAACGAGTGACAATGGTGGAATATGTCTATAAATAAATTGGATTGTGATAAATGGATGATTTTAATATATGATGGTAAACTACAGCAAGTGTTTGGTGTTACTTGTAGCTTACTTAGAAAGGATATATTAATAGATTCATTCATTCTGATAATGGCGGAGTGATGGTTTAATTGTGTGGCTATGATTTTAGTTGATTACAGGAGAAATAGGATATAGTTTACGACGCATGGAGAAGTGAATGTCTTACATGGCAATAGATCAATTGAACCAAACATGACGTTACTACGGCAATTTAGGATGGTTAATGTTGTTAAGTTCGTTTTTAAACCCTATGATAGAGGTAAATGCAGAACGCTGTTTGAAAGTGGTTTATTAGGTCTGCTAGGAAAAATTGAATAAATTCCATTTTTGTCTGTGGATGTTGGACATTGGAGCTTGCTGAAACGTGAGAGCGCTATAAGGGATATTATGGGTTACGTTGAGTGTACAAGGATTGTGTATTTTGTAGGAAGTCATAGGAGATTGAATATTACGACTGTGGGTCACTTTGGATAAAGGCGTCTGCTAAATGGCATATTATTATTATTATTGTTATCGGCAGGAGATTGCTAGCTAGTTAGCGGTGAAAGCTAGTGTGGTTTTCGTTGGGTGACGTCACTTGCTCTATGAACTGGAAGTAGATGCTTTGTGTGGCACTGGTGGAGCGACGGGTAACGCTGCTTCGATGGTGAATGTTGTCAATGTGTGCAGAGGGTCCCTGGCTCGAATCCAGTGAAGGACAGAAAGCAAATCTTTTACATTGATGGTATTGATGTGAATTACTGGTTTCATTGATAACTTTATAGGAAAGATGTCCTACCAATCCATATCGAATAGGATAACATAGTAATTGAAATTGCATATTGGTGAATTGGATGTTTTATTGGTTTTTACTATAAATATAAAATAATTTGTCATCTGTTGAGGTACCGTTATGAGGGAAATTAGCGGTAGAGTATGATAGATATTGTAGAGGGTTTAAAAAATAAGTAATTGGGTGATGAGACAGGTTGATTTGATGTTGAATGGGATTGTTTAATACAAGTAATTATTTCTACTTAGGAGAATGAGAATATGTTATTAGGTAGTTTTGCTTTGTGGAGACGATTAACTAATGAAGAACATGTCTCGATAGTTGAATAAGGAACGATATTTGATAATTGATCATTTTATTATGACATTATATAGTTTGTTTAAACAGCAGTGTGTTATGATGATGTTTTATTACTTCAGATAACGATAAATTGTTTATAGTACGTTGAACCTGGGGAGGTAGTTGTTGCTGTTGACTTGATGGATTAAGTAGACATCTTTTTATGGGTTTTGGATTATGAAACAATAAGTTTATATTTTAGAAGAAGAAAAAAAGAAAACATCAATGCAACAGTTTTCGACAATAAAATTACTAAAATGGGGTTATAGGTTTATAGTGGAAGGTGTAGTTAACTTAATAAAATGTGTTATTATCTAGTGTCTTCTAAGTGGGAGTTTTCTTTTAAGGATTGATGGGAGTCTCCTATAATATTGTGTTAGGGGTGAGATAGGACTGGGGAGATATGTATGAAGTTTTGTGTGTAATTACTATCTTTGGATTGTTGATTATATGTTAACGACATGTATACTTTCTCTTCCAGGAACATGGGGATTTCTTTATTGGGAGGTTGAAAAAAGTCTGTCGGCTAGGGTGGAACTAGTTAGTAAAATTAAGTAGTTTTATTTTTAGGTTGTCATAATGGTTACAAAAATAAATAAGGCCTGGCCATTTTTGTTTGTTTATTGTTTTACTATATGGTGTTCAAATAACCACAAACAAACTACTTAGTATGAAATGTTAGTTGTATAGGATTTTATTTCTATTTGGGTTTTTTTGATGGGATGGAAGTGAAATATCTTAAAGGGGCATACACATGTCATTTGGGGTTTTATTTACTGAGGGATAAGTAAATATGTGTGATTTATTTTGAAAAGAGCTGTACTAAGGAATTACAACATTTATGAAAGGTTTTGATGGTTGTTAGAAGTAGTATACTATTGGATGAAATAATTCATTGAATGATTTCAATGACCTCTGAAATCTGTCCTGGCTTTATAGTGTGACCTGATCACCTGCACTATGAATTCTAGAGGTATGCTGAATTAGGGGGGTTAGATAAAATAAGGATAATTGTGAAGAAGTTTATAATTTGGAAAAATCCTATATATAAATTAGTCTAAACAGGACAAGGATGAAGTGAGAGAGTTAGTCCTGAAGGAGAAGTATTCATTGAATAGTGTTATGGAATACAGTTAAGTAAAGATGCTCAAGGGTTGTCATTTTAAGGTTAGTTATTATTTTAGGTTTAGGCAATATTGTTTTGTTTAGTTTTTTGTACACATGAATCACGATGTGATGCATTTGTCCAAGGGGGGAAGTTGGGATTACAGAGGTTTTAATGGTTTATTATGGTTTTGTGGGGAAATATGCAAGGTGTATTAAGGATGTGAGCAGTAGTAATAATGTGTTATGGGTTAGGTTAAATCATTTTTGTTTTTGTGATAGGAGGCATGGTGTAGAGGTGGTCTGTCTATGAGATAAGTGGACTACAACAAGCTGGAAGCAGGTGTGCTTCATAATCTCAAGGCTTCTCTTGACGGATGAGAGGACATGAGTAGCATACTGTGTCTCACCTAACCTAACAATGTTCTTAAGATTTTCTTTTCATGGGTGAAGATAACTATGCCCAACTGAGTAGGATAATCTGAGTATTTTCTGTGCCCTGGAGACTATGTGATGGCAAAAGACTACAGAAGAAAGAGCTGGAAAGACCCTATGTGGAGGGGCCTGTACCAGGTGTTGTTGGCTACCTTAATGATGGTAAAAGTGGTGGAGACAGATACTTAGATTCATGTTTCCCACTATAGGAGTGTTCCAACCTCAGCCATTGGGTAGCATTGTTGTCTTTTGTGTGTGTCTGTGCTTGTGTCTTTGCAGCAGTAACTCTGAGCTTCCCTATGGGAAGGCTGATAGAAGGACACTTTTCACAGACCGATGTCGATAGATTGAGAGGAACTCTGGCTGATCCGGAGACCCTAATGACGGGGGAAGGTTAACAACTGAAGTAACCATACACATCGTTGTCCAGGTTATACCAACGATGGTACGGATAGAGGGGAGTATCGGGTATCATCTTAACCATTGTACCAGAGTGAGGGAACTGATGATTGAGAGATTCCAGACCACTGAGAGATTCCAGACCTCCAAGATGCACCAGATATCCGTATCATTGATTTCTCTACACTTGACTAGTTACCTGATAATAAGGGGAATGGAGTACTGATAATAATAAAGAGCAGAAGAACAAGACATAGAAGGGATATAGACAGGATTAGAATGTATAGTCTTGCACAGGCAGGAACCATAACTAAAAATTCAGGAAGGGATCACTATTAAAATACAAGGGTTAAAATATTATTGGTGTGTGAGAAACCAGCACAAAGAGTATGGGGAAGTCACATGGGGTAGTGTGACCTTAAGATAATGAAAGAAGGAGACAGGTGAATCATAGACATAAGGAGAACAGTCCAAGATTTAGATAAACAATTTGATGTAGTATTTGGTGTTAGATTTCCAGGGGAAAGCGTTATTAGAAGAGAGAAGTGTAAGCAATTGTTAGAATAGGAACAAGGAAAGGGAAACACCAGAGTAATGTCAAATAGAGTATGAGCAAAAATATAGGAATGTTACAATAAAACAATTGGGTTATATAGTTTGGAAGAATTCAAGGGAGAATGTGAAACATAATGATTTGTCATGTAGACAATGTTACTAGGGATGTTTTGGATTGGAAATTAACTCAACTGAACTGTTATGATCTGTCCTTTCCTGAGGTTACAACGGATGGTGTCGTAATGCATTGCAGAGATCAATTGGCTCAGAACGGTGTAAACCTCAATAAAAACCAAAAACCCTCTACCCGGCTGAAGAGGAACAACAAAGGCGTTGAAGATGTTCCTGTCCGACACCACCTCTGCCAGGAGACCTGAATCCAGCATCAAATCATAGCAATCAACTGCCTTCTCTTTTGTGCCTGTTCTCTCAAGAATGAGACAGGAGTCCATGTGGAGTGAGCAGGGGGAGAGAGGTCTATACAAATGCAACGTTCTTCCTAGTTTGGGTATACTAGTTTGCACATGGACAGAACAGAATGATGGTGGAGGTGGGGCGGTTCAGGTGTGACATTGGAATTGGTACATTGCCATGGGTAATCCAAGATGAACTATGAAGAACATAATGAAGAACATAATGAAGACGCCAGAAGATTGAGTGCCGGTAGAGGAAGGGAGTGTTAGTTGAGGTAGTATGTTGATTAAGGAGGTTTTATACACTACTAAATTTATAGTAATTTGGACAATGCATTGGGGTACTGATCTGATGTAATTCTTGGTATGAGGAAGTTAATGCTAGAATTATTATAATATAAATATACATTCGGCCAGTATCAATATGTGCCAAGGTGAGAGTTTTGACTTTGAATGATGGAACAAAGGTGACTAATTAAGAATTGTCATTCTAAAGTTGTTTTGGGTAATTCATTTGATTATGATTATACATTATAAGTGGACTGACTGATCTGAATAACTTATTAATATTAATGCTTAGTGATGTTGACATGGCAATTACTTGATTAGATTTGGATATTGATTATTTTGATTGTTATAATACTTGTGATATGGGTGATTAATCTTTGTATTGATGGGACATTGGTGGAATGTCCCATAGGGGGGATTATATGGTATTATTTTATGTATCCTGAAGGCAAATGTAGGGAAAGGTCAAAGGTAAAATAATAATATTAGTAATAAGCATGGATATGTTGTAAAATTGAAAACCTATTTGCCTTGGAGTGTTTATGGATTGAGAGCCAGTTGAGGGGTTAATACAGAGCAGAGACATTTGTGTGTTTTTCATGGACTCTCTGCAGCTGGTCTGGGTATGTCTATGACATGTGATGTACATACAACTCCTCGTGATGGCTGTGTGGAGATTGGAGTAATAATGGAACTAGTGTTATCATTTGTTTTGCTTATGACCCTATGACCTGACACATGGCCACATGCACATAATCTCAAGGGCCAGGTAGGAGGGTAAATGATAAATGCCTTAAATGTATGTATGTGTATTATTTTTGAGAAAGGGTCTGCCACCAATATAATGAGATAAGAGGAAGAGGTCATATGGAAAAGTTCACATAGCCTTTTTGGAGAAAAACAACATGTGACATCTAGACGTTGAAAGATAAGGGTGGCGTGGCCATGGAATAAGTTAATCAATTACCCTAAGGGTAGCAACTGTGTATGCTATGTAAGGATGACTATGCTCTTGTATTTGTATAAAAGGAGATATTTGAGCCAAGGAGAGCCAGTTGTTGCTCCATGGAGCAAAGCTCAGGCCTTGTTATTCAATAAAGTCTAAATTCTTAAATTCACAGGCTCCGATGTCTTGAGAGATATTTTTGAGTTGATTATCTAGTCAAATGTTTCTACAACAGTCCAAACAATGAAAAACAGCCCCAGACCATTATTCCATCACCAAACTTTACAATTGGCACTATGCATTGGGGCAGGTAGCGTTCTCCTGGCATCCGCCAAACCCAGATTAGTCTGTCGGACTACCAGATGGTGATGCGTGATTCATCACTCCAGAGAACGCGTCTCCACTGCTCCAGAGTCCAATGGTGGCGAGCTTTACACCACCATTGCGCATGGTGATTTTAGTCTTGAAGCTCCATAGACAATTTGGAACTCAGTAGTGAGTGTTGCAACCGAGTACAGACAATTTTTACACACGCACTTCAGCACTCGTCGGTCCCATTCTGTGACCTTCTGTGGCCTACCATTTCCCATGCTGAGCCGTTGTTGCTCCTAGATGTTTCCACTTCACAATAACAGCACTTACAGTTGACCGGGGCAGCTCTAGCAGGGCAGAAATTTGACGAACTGATTTGTTGGAAAGGTGGCATCCTATGACAGTGCCACGTTGAACGTTCAGGTCTTTCTCTTTCCTTCTTGTTTTGACCTCACCTCCCCCCAAGTTCCTATCCCTTTCTTACCCTCTTTTCTACTCCCCCCCTCTCTCTCTCTCTCTCTCTCTCTCTCTCTCTCTCTCTCTCTCTGGTCCACTATGTTTTTAGGCTCTATTAATTTCAGCTGAGCCTCCACCTCAACACAACATGATTGATCTGACTCATTATTAGGGATGAGTATGTGTCTTTCCCCAAAGGTCTAAAGTGGTTGTTTACTGGAGCACTCAAAAACCCTGTCTGGTTGACCTTTGAGTTTAATCAATTTAAGAAATCATCACAAATTTCATTAAGCTAATTGATTTCAGTATTGATTTCAATTACATTCACATATGAATTGTTTTGGTGTCATATTTTGAGGGAATGGGATGTTTGTCTAGGGGATTTACTTCAATGCATTTTATACGCTCCCGAGTGGCACAGTGGTCTAAGGCACTGCATCGCAGCGCTAGCTGTGCCACTAGATATCCTGGTTCGAATCCAGGCTCTGTCGTAGCCGGCTGAGACCGGGAGACCCGTGGGGCGGCTCATAATTGGCCCAGGGTAGGGGAGGGAATGGCCGGAAGGGATGTAGCTCAGTTGGTAGAGCATGGCGTTTGCAACACCAGGCTTGTGGGTTCGATTCCCATGGGGGTCCAGTATTAAAAATAATGTATGCACTCAATAACTGTAAGTCGCTCTGGATAAGAGCGTCAGCTAAATGACTAAAATGTATTTTCAGGTGGAGGTTGAATAAAGTGTTATTATGGAAATGTTTTGTGATAGCCATCCAGCTGGGTTGTTTGGTTCCATCTGCCATCATAAAATGGCAGCTGTCTGTCCAATCTGTCCAATCTGTCTCTATGTCTCTATGTCCTGCCACAGTGGACACGCACCTGGGTTAGAGTCAGCCAGCCAATCAGAGACTAGAGGAATGTAGGGATGGACACACACACACATGGAGCATCCACACCATGCTATACACTCACTCTCACACATGGGCATATTCTCTCACACAGGCATGAAAATAGGGAAAACAGTAAATGTTTCTAAAGTTAAAAGTAATGGGGATAACATAAAATACAACATTGTACAGAGCATACATTAACAGAACAGTACATACTGCACATTCCTTCCATCCCACTTGACACAGGCATTTGCAGAGATGGATAGAGAGAGAGAGAGAGAGAGAGAGAGGGGGGAGGGGGGGACTTCCTTATCTGCGGTGGAAGGTTGCAGAGCTACAGCGGTGTTTATCAGACCAGGAGACGTCCCAAAAATCAGTCTTCTCACGAAAACATCTGCAGAGTTCTAACGGTGTGGGCTAGAAACTAATATGACCCAATTATGGAAAGCCGAGACTCTCGCGAACATGTACATGTCGGTTATTTTGATCTATTATGCCCATAGTAAAGGTAACCCGGTACCGGGACGAAAATTGAATGGAAGTGAATAGGGCATTTCCACGTCAAAGGGTATACATGTCATTTCACAATTTAAAAAATATATATAATTCCCTGATCTTTTTTATATCTCTCAGATATAGGACAGACACCTCAAAACATACTTCATTTTGCCATGTATTAATGCCAGGGCAGCAGGTAGCTTAGTGGGTAAGAGCGTTGTGCCAGTAACCGAAAGGTCGCTGGTTCTAATCCCTGAGCTGACTAGGTGAAAAATCTGTCGACGTGTAAGTCGCTCTGGATAAGAGTGTCTGCTAAATGACTAAAATTAAAATGTTACTTAATGCATTTTTATGGGCCAATAGCAGACTAACCAAATTCTATGTTTCATCAAATACTGTTTTATTATTTTATTTTGATAGCTACAGGGGTCCTTAAATTCAACATCAAACAGCTAGTAGCTAAAAAAAGGGGGGGTGGGGTTACTAAGCTAACATATGTAATTGTTTTAAGATGGTCATACCATGGATCATTTAGCTAGTAGTTTGAGACGCAGCCCATGCAAAAAAAAAAAAAAAGATATCTCAAGCTTAAACTGGCAGATTTTGAATGGGATTATTTTATTACGTTACTAAGATTGACGCACAGGTGCATGTCTGTCATAGGAGAAAACTGCAGATGGATCAACAACAGTGTAGTTACTCCACAATACTAACCTAAATGACATAGCAAAAAGAAGGAAGCCTGTACAAAATTAAAAGTAATACTGAAAAAAGTGTGGCAAATGACTGAACTTTTTGTCCTGAATACAAAGAGTTATAAACACAACACATCACTGAGTACCACTCTCCACACTTTCAAGCATGGTGGTGGCTGCATCATGTTATGGGTATGCTTGTCAGTGGCAAGGTCTGGGGAGTTTTTCAGGATAAAAAGAAACGGAATGGAGCTAAGCGCAGGCAAAATCCTAGAGGAAAACTTGGTTCAGTCTGCTTTCCACTAGACACTGGGAGATTAATTCACCTTTCAGCAGGACAATAATCTAAAACACAAAGCCAAATTTAAACTGGAATTGCTTACCAAGAACACAGTGAATGTTCCTGAGTGGCTGAGTTACAGTTTTGACTTAAATCCGCTTGAAAATCTAAAGCAAGCCTTGAAAATGGCTGTCTAGCAATGATCAACAACCAACTTGACAGAGCATGAATAATTGTTTTAACAATAATGGCAATCCAGGTGTGCAAAGCTCTTAGAGACTTGCCCAAAAAGACTCACAGCTGTAAACGCTGTCAAAATGTTTTGTTTTTGTTTTTTACATTGACCCAAGGGGTGAATGCTTATATATTCAACATACTGTATATTCCTATTTTATCTTTAATTAATGACAATTAAATCAATGTTAACACAAAAAATTTGAAGAAATCCTAAATTCCAAGAGGGGTGGGTGAATACTGTATATGTAATGAACTCCTTTATATACTGTAGGTCTCTGTACTGGTAAAAGGCAGAGGAAGACCCTAGAGCCCTATATCTCCCTCTCTACCTCCTCTCTTTCAGCTGGGTCAATGTGATCACATCAGTCCCAGGGATATAGGTCAGTGATTTCCCCTTCCTCTTTCCCAGAGCACACATTACATCCAGCATGGGTCACCTACTTCATTCACACATACAGTTGAAGTCGGAAGTTTACATACACCTTAGCCAAATAAATTTAAACTCTGTTTTTCACAATTCCTGACATTTAATCCTAGTAAAAATTCCCTGATTTAGGTCAGTTAGGATCACCACTTTATTTTAAGAATGTGAAATGTCAGAATAATAGTAGAGAGAATGATTTATTTCAGCTTTTATTTCTTTCATCACATTCCCAGTGGGTCAGAAGTTTACATACACTCAAATAGTATTTGGTAGCATTGCCTTTAAATTGTTTAACTTGGGTCAAACGTTTCGGGTAGCCTTCCACAAGCTTCCCACAATAAGTTGGTAGAATTTTAGCCCATTCCTCCTGACAGAGCTGGTGTAACGGAGTCAGGTTTTTTTGCCTCCTTGCTTGCACATGCTTTTTGTGTTCTATAGGATTGAGGTCAGGGCTTGGTGATGGCCACTCCAATACCTTGACTTTGTTGTCCTTAAGCCATTTTGCCACAACTTTGGAAGTATGCTTGGGGTCATTGTCCATTAGGAAGACCCATTTGTGACCAAGCTTTAACTTCCTGACTGATGTCTTGAGATCTTGCTTCAATATATCCACATAATTTTCCTTCCTCATGATGCCATCTATTTTGTGAAGTGCACCAGTCCCTCCTGCAGCAAAGCACCCCCACAGCATAATGCTGCCACTCCCGTGCTTCACGGTTGGGATGGTGTTCTTCGGCTTGCAAGCACACCTTTTTCCTCCAAAAATAACGATGGTCATTATGGCCAAACAGTTATATTTTTGTTTCATCAGACCAGAGGACATTTCTCCAAAAAGTACGATCTTTGTCCCCATTTGCAGTTGCTAACCGTAGTCTGGCTTTTTTATGGTGGTTTTGGAGAAGGGGCTTCTTCCTTGCTGAGCGGCCTTTCAGGTTATGTCGATATAGGACTTGTTTTGCTGTTGATATAGATACTTTTGCACCTGTTCCCTCCAGCATCTTCACAAGGTCCTTTGCTGTTGTTCTATACTCCTGAGTGGCGCAGTTGTCTAAGGCACTGCATCGCAGTGCTAACTGTGCCACTAGAGATCCTGGTTTGAATCCAGGCTCTGTCGCAGCCGGCCGCGACCGGGAGACTCATGGGCGGCGCACAATTGGCCCAGGGTAGGGGAGGGAATGGCCGGCAGGGATGTAGCTCAGTTGATAGAGCATGGCGTTTGCAACGCCAGGGTTGTGGGTTCGATTCCCATGGGGGGCCAGTATAAAAAATAAATAAATAAAATGTATTCACTAACTGTAAGTTGCTCTGGATAAGAGCGTCTGCTAAATGACTAAAATGTAAATGTTCTGGGATTGATTTGCACTTTTCGCACAAAAGTACGTTCATCTCTAGGAGACAGAACGCGTCTCCTTCCTGAGCGGTATGACGGTTGCGTGGTCCCATGGTGTTTATACTTGCATACTATTGTTTGTACAGATGAATGTGGTACCTTCAGGTGTTTGGAAATTGCTTCCAAGGATGAACCAGACTTGTGGAGGTCTACCATTTGTTTTCTGAGGTCTTAGTTGATTTATTTTGATTTTCCCATGATGTCAAGCAAAGAGGCACTGAGTTTGAAGGTAGGCCTTGAAATACATCCACAGGTACACCTCCAATTGACTCAAATTATGTCAATTAGCATATCAGAAGCTTCTAAAGCATGATATAATTTTCTGGAACTTTCCAAGCTGTTTAAACGCACAGTCAACTTAGTGTATGTAAACTTCTGACCCACTGGAATTGTGACACAGTGAATAATAAGTGAAATAATCTGTCTGTAAACGACTGTTGGAAAAAATACTTGTGTCATGCACAAAGTAGATGTCCTAACCGACTTGCCAAAACTATAGTTTGTTAACAAGACATTTGTGGAATGGTTGAAAAATGAGTTTTAATGACTCCAACCTAAGTGTCTGTAAACTTCCGACTTCAACTGTATCTCTCTCACACACAAACACTCGCTCACACATACTGTATGCAGGGACTCCATCACACATAGGAAACACACAATCTTGCTTACACACACCCTCCACAGACTGTAACCCTTTCAGACCCTCTCTTCCATAATATAATAACCCTGTCTGTGCTTTTCAGAAGCCCATTCACCCTTCAAAGGAAAGGACTCACAAAAACACACACACACACAGACAAAACGCATGGGCTGTCTCACATGGTAATAGTGTGATTCTGGACTAACCCCTTACCACACACAAACACACACGCACACACACACACAAACACACACACACACACACACACATACTCAATCTGGAAGACAGTAACCCTTTCAGAGTGGATGGAGAGTTTGTGTGTTAGGGTGGATTTATGCGATCAAAAGGAATAGTAAAGTGCCATTGTAATTCCCCAACCCTGCACCTCCCATCATGAGCCCGCCCCTGGTTAAATATGGATGGTTATGGTATAGTGAGTGGATTGGGAACATGCTTTACCATGCAGAAAAATATATGTAATAAAGGTGTTTGTGTGTGTGTGTGTGTGTGTGTGTGTGTGTGTGTGTGTGTGTGTGTTTTTGTGTGTTTAGAACAGTGGTTCCCAACCATTTTCGGTTACTGTACCACCAACAGAATTTGGCTCTACCCGGAGTACCCCTGAAGTACCCGCTCATGTGCATTTTACAAGAAAGCCTATGGTCTCAGGAGTTTTCTCAAGAACCCCCTGTGGATAGACCAAGTACCCCCAGGGGTCACAGTACCTGTGGTTGGGAAGCACTTGTTTAGAACATAATGAGGCAAAGGATGTGTATTAAAATCAGTTTTTACTGGATAGGAATTAAGGTGGATCTACTTTGATGTATTTTCCGTTCTGCTTCATATTCATATGTTCGTATGTACTGTATAATTGGCAAAATCACATCATTTTTCAATCAAGTGTTTCAGCTAGGCTTTATATTGCTGTCCATTTTTCCCCTCCAATTTGCACATTCCCCTCTCCACCCTTCAGCTCTTTCCTTCCATTTCTCATTCTCTCTCTCCCAATCTCTCTCTCTCTCTCTCTCTCTCTCTCTCTCTCTCTCTCTCTCTCTCTCGCTCTATTTCTCACTAACTCTCTCTCTCCCTCCCGTCCTCTCATACTCTCACTCCCCCCTCCCTCCCTCCCTCCCTCCCTCCCTCCCTCCCTCCCTCCCTCCCTCCCTCCCTCCCTTCCTCCCTCCCTGGTGATTACTAGCTCTGATGTATGACATTACCCACAGAGGGATCTGATTAAAGCTGAAAATAGCCCAGTGAATGGCCACTGATTCACTCCTGCGGATTGGGGGCCTGATTTTAAACAGACAGGCAGGCAGGGAGACAGACAGCCCCTTGGACAAGGGTCTGATCATTTTTTTAAGACAGAGAGACAACCATACAGCCAGACAACCAGACAGGACAGACAGACAGACAGACAGACAGACAGACAGACAGACAGACAGACAGACAGACAGACAGACAGACAGACTGACAGACAGACAGACAGACATGACAGACAGACAGACAGACAGACAGACAGACAGACAGACAGACAGACAGACAGACAGACAGACAGACAGACAGACAGACAGACAGACAGACAGACAGACAGACAGGTTTTTGGATGTTAACCTCTTAAGGATCGGACCCTTTTTTTCAATTTTCTCCTAAAATGACAGACCCAAATCTAAGTGCCTGTAGCTCAGGACCTGAAGCAAGGATATGCATATTATTGATACCATTTGAAAGGAAACACTTTGAAGCTTGTGGAAATGTGAAATTAATGTAGGAGAATATAACACATTAGATCTGGTAAAAGATAATACAAACAAAAAAACATATGTTTTCTATTTTTTGTTTTGTTCCATCATCTTTGAAATGCAAGAGAAAGTGAACCAGAACCACCAAGTACAGCACGTGCCATTTCTGACAGCAGTTTCCCTTCCTACCACTCAGTGTAATGGTCCTGTGTAGCTCAGTTGGTAGAGCATGGCGCTTGCAACGCCAGGGTTGTGGGTTTGTTTCCCACGGGGGGCCAGTATGAAAAATGTATGCACTCACTAACTGTAAGTTGCTCTGGAAAAGAGCATCTGCTAAATGACTAAAATCTAAAAAAATGCCACAATATAATATTGCAGTTTAGGCGCAATTTAGATTTGTGCTACTAGATGGCAGCAGTGTGTGTGCAAAGTTTCAGATTTATCCAGTGAAGCGTTGCAATACTATAATAATAATAAATAATATAATATGCCATTTAGCAGACGCTTTTATCCAAAGCGACTTACAGTCATGCGTGCATACATTTTTGTGTATGGGTGGTCGCGGGGATCGAACCCACTACCTTGGCGTTACAAGCGCCGTGCTCTACCAGCTGAGCTACAGAGGACCATATTTTGTATCAAGTCTGCCCAAATGTGCCGAATTGGTCAATTGATACATTTTCAAGTACATAACTATAGAGAACATACAAAAATTATATGGTAATACAAAATGTAAGTTTACACACTCTCAGGAATGTCATACATGATGGCTCATTAGCTTATACGCTAACTTTCACACATCTAGAAGGCCGGGCAGGGTGGGTGTGGAGCAAGAGACAGCAGGGGTTCAAGGCGTAGAACACAATTCCTACATTTGAATATAAAATTGATTTTATCTAACAAAACTATGCTACATTTTATCTCTGGGACCCTTAGGATTACAAATCAGAGCAAGATTACTGAATGTACATTATTTACCATCAGAGGTGAATGTATCAAACCAGTTGCCGTGATTAGTTTTTTGTTGTTGTGCACTCTCCTCAAACAATAGCATGGTATTTTTTGTTCCACTGTAATAGCTACTGTAAATTGGACAGTGCAGTTAGAGTAAAAATAATGTAATCTTTCTGCCCATATAAGACATGTCTATGTCCTGGAAAGTTTGCTGTTACTTACAACAGTCATGCTAATCATATTAGTGCACGTTTGCTCAAACGTCCCGTATACTGGACACCGATCCCGTAGAGGTTAAAAAACATATATAAAACAAATAGTTACACACCAGATACTTGCAGTGAAATGTATTGTTTTACAGTGTCAGCCATAGTAGTACGGCGCCACTGGAAGAAATTAGGGTTTAGTGCCTTGCTCAAGGGCACAAGCACAGATTTTTCACTGTCGGCTCAGGTATTCGAAACAGCAACCTTTCGGTTACTGGCCCAACGCTAGGCTACCTGCTTCCTACACCAGCAAATAATATGTTTTTCTCAGCTGAAAGACAATGCCCTGAGCTTACCCGTGATGTTGCATAACAATTTAAGTCAGTAAGTCATTGTTTTAGTCAAAGTATGATATATTTAGTCTTGAACTGGGAATTCCTGAGTTAAATTTAAGATTTTTCCACGTCTGTGCTGTGTGTATCATTATAAAATGACGTACATTTATATCTGACTATTCGTGTATTGCGAGGGATAGCTTTAGTTCATTTGGAACAACCTACACAACATGTACATGTGTGGGTTCATTGCTTCCTGTTTAGAACCTGGTGCTACGGATTACTGCTGTCTATAATGCACTTAGTTCGATCTGGAGCTGTTGGATGAGCTGACGGTAAAAGGGGGAGAAAGAAAATAGCTAATATTATTCTGATGAGCTACTTGATGTTCACTTGGCTATAGTAAGCAGCCTGGCAGGCACACATTAGCCAAACAACTTATCAGGGGCTAGCTTCATGGCTAACATCACCTGTCTAACATTAGCTGAATAGCTAGCTAGTGACATCAAAAGTGGATGAAGATGTGGATAGTTGAAATGTCAACACAGCTGGGATAAATCGCTACTGTAGCAGCAAGAGTAGGCATATGGGTCACTAGCCTGCTAACTACCTTTCAGGTAAAGTAGTAAGGAAAAAACACAATTACACTTTAATTAGCTAGCTAGCTTGCTTTCAAAACCTTGTTGAGTCTGCCTTCCACTAGACACTGGGAGACGAATTCACCTTTCAGCAGAACAATAATCTAAAACACAAGGCCAAATTTACACCGGAATTGCTTACCCATACACGGTGAATGTTCCTGAGTGGGCGAGTTACAGTTTTCACTTAAATCTTCTTGAAAATCTATGGCACAACTTGAAAATGGCTGTCTAGCAATGTTCAACAACCATCTTGACAGAGCTTGAAGAATTTTTTAAAGAATAATGGGCAATCCAGGTGTGCAAAGTTCTTAGAGTCTTTCCCGAAAAGACTCACAGCTGTAAACGCTGTCAAAATGATTGAATCAGTGGGGTGAATATTTATCTATTCAATATACTGTATATGAGTGTTTTGAATTAATAACAAAAAAAATATCAATTTTAATGCGTCTTTGTAAAACAAAAAAATGTGACAAAAACAAAAAATCCAAGGGGAGTGGGTGAATAGATATGATAGGCACTGTCACACCAGCCTTCGCTTTGGCTCCCCGTCCTGTCCAGCTCAGGCGTTCGGCATCACCGGCCTTCTAGCTGCTGCCGAACATACTGCTGGCAAAGGCCCTTCATTCATCAACCCCGGACTTGTCTCGTCATCACTACACACACCTGGTTCCAATCCTCACTCTATCTCTGTATATATACTTCCTCTGCCATTTGTCTTTGTCGTCATTGTAAATGTTACTTGTTTTCCTGAGCGGAATCTCTCCTATTATTTTATGAGTACTTTATATTTTGCACTTTGGGTTCGCCCTGTGCCTTTTTGTTTATGAAGATTTATTTTGAGCACACCAGCGTTTGGGTTTCGTCATGATCTATGGTTCTTAAATAAATTTAGTAGTTCTAAACCTGTGAATGCCTCCTTTCTACTCCTCTCTACACCAGTGACAGAATGACCGACCCAAGAAAACAGGAAGCAGCAGGACATCCCGACCTCTCCGCTGTAGGAGCGAAGCCAACTGCAGGCTACACCACCACATTCCCAGCTCCTCGCGGTCGTTCCAGCCACCCCACCACCATCTACATCACCCGGTCCGGTCAGCAATGTCCACCTGCCCTTCCCGGAGCAGTTTGACGGCACCCCAGCTCACTGTAGGGGGTTTCTCCTGCAGTGTGACATCCACCTTGCCCGTCATGCCGGGACGGCCTCCGAGAGGGACAAGGTGGCCTTGGTGATCTCGGTGCTAACAGGCCGGGCTCTGGAGTGGGCGCACGCCGTCTGGGAGAAAGACGGTCCAGTCCTATGAGCGCTTCACCCAACTCTTCCGTGCCGTCTTCGACCACCCAACAGAGGGCAGAGAGGGAGGTGAGCGTCTCCTCCGTCTACGCCAGGGGTCCAGGACAGCGTCGGAGTACGCTCTGGATTTCTGGATGGTGGCTGCATCCACTGGCTGGAACGACCAGGCCCTGTTGACGGTTTTCCGCAGCGGGCTACTGGCAGACGTCCAGACCAAGCTGGCCTGTCGCGATGAGGACTTCACGCTGGACCAGCTCATCGCCATGGCCATCCGCCTGGATAATCTCCTGCGTGCCCATCGTCCCCCATCCCGGGGGTTCGGGTCTCTCCCAGGAACCTCCAGCGAGACTGAGCCCATGGAGGTGGGCACAATGCACATTCCCCCTGCAGAACATCAGCGAGGAAGTGACAGGCCGAGGAGCGCTCCTGCACCTTCCCAGGTAGGCATGGACGTGCCTTGCTCCTCTCTGTCCACCCAGCCCGTCCTCCTCCCTGTCACCTTCCCTGTCTATCTTTGTCCCCTACTGAGTCATGCCCTAGTGCTGCAGGCAATTCCTAGATAGGTCAGTGGTCTTATCATTATGCATTCCTCTAGTCCCTTTACAACCCCCTATCCCAGTCCATGCCCTAGACAACCTTCCCCTAGGAACAGGACTGGTGTGCCAGACCATGATTCCCATTTGACTCACAGTTAATCACAACCACCATGAACGCATCACTTTCCTCATCTTAGACTCTCCTGCACACCCCGTAGTTTAAGGTTTCCCCTGGCTACAGTTGCATAACCCCAGTATATCGTGGACAGAGAGGAGGTTGTTGGGTTGGTCGCAGGAGTGTCAGGGGACATGTCTCTCTGTGTCAATCTGTGCCTCTTCCATGGAAAGTCCGGACCAGGCCACCCACGTCCCTATCCCGGAGGAATACCGGGACCTACATGTGGCCTTATCGAAGACTCGTGCCACGTGCCTGCCCCCTCATCGCCCATGGGACTGCACTATCGACCTACTGCCTGGTTTTACCCTCCCGCGGGAGCACATCTACCCTCTCTCGAATGCAGAGACCGAAGCCATGGAGGCCTACGTCCAGGAGGCGCTGGCCCAAAGATTAATCGGCCCGTCCACCTCTACGGCCTCCTCCAGCTTATTTTTCATGAAGAAGAAGGACGGAGGTCTCTGGCCGTATCGAATACCAGACACTAAATAAGGCTACTGTTAAATTCAGTTATCCCTTGCCTCTCATACCCACTGTGATCGAACAGATGCACAGTACTAAGTACTTTACTAAATTGGATTTACGCAGTGCCTACAACCTGGTGCGTATCAGAAAGGGGGATGAATGGGGGATCATGAGTTTTTGGCCGTGGAGAAGGCACTGAAAGCATGGCGGCACTGGCAGGAGGGTGCTAAACACCAATTCCTTGTCTGGACGGACCACCGGAACTTGGAATACATTCGAGCAGAGAAGTGGCTGAACCCGCGTAAGGCCAGTTGGGCCCTATTCTTTGCCAAGTTTGACTTTACCCTCTCCTACCAGCCGGGATCAATGAACGTAACGGCCGATGAACGTTGTCCTGGGTGCATAACACAGAGGGTCGGAGGGAGAAAGTGACACCCATTATTCCCCTGTCCCGCATTGTGGCTCCTGTCGTGTGGAATGTGGAGGCAGACATCCGTCGAGTCCTGCGACAGGAGCCCTCACCTGCCCACTGTCCCGAGGGACGTATCTACGTATCCTCTGATGTGCGGGACCGTCTCCTTGGCTGGGCACACACAGCACCTGTGTCGAGGCACCCGGGTATAGCCCGTACTATCGACTGTCTTTCCGCCAAGTACTGGTGGCCCTCCTTGGCCCGGGACGTCCGGGTTTACGTCTCTTCCTGCTCCACCTGCTCACAGAGCAAGACACCTAGACACCTCCCTTATGGTAAACTCCACCCGCTGCCGGTTCCACAACTACCCTGGTCCCATCTCTCCATGGACTTTGTCACAGACCTTCCCCCCTCGGAGGGGCACACCACCATCCTAGTCATTGTGGACCAGTTCTCCAAGGCTCTCTTCTCTCACGTCTTCCGACACTACGGGATCCTTGGGGACATTGTGTCTGACCGTGGTCCTCAGTTCACCTCTCGTGTCTGGAAGGCCTTCATGGAACGACTAGGGATCACGGTCAGCCTCACCTCCAGGTACCGTCCCCAATCTAATGGGCAGGTGGAAAGGGTAAATCAGGAACTGGGTAGGTACCTTCATAGTTACTGTCAGGATCGGCCGGGGGAGTGGGCTGCGTTTCTGCCTTGGGCAGAATACCACAAAACTCCCTCTGTCACTCCTCCACTAACCTCACACCCTTTCAGTGTGTTCTAGGCTATCAGCCGGCCCTGGCACCCTGGCACCGGAGTCAGATCGAGGTTCCGGCGCGCCGAGGAGGTATGGAACAAAGCGCACACCCGTCTCCAGCGCGTCGTCCTCCGGCAGAAGGCACAGGCCGATCATCACCGCATTGTGGCCCCGGTCTTTCATCCCAGTGACAGGGTCTGGCTTTCTACGAAGGACCTGCCCCTCCGCCTGCCCTGCTGGAAGCTGAGCCCGCGGTTTGTGGGGCCGTTCAAAGTCCTGAGGAGAGTCAATGAGGTGACGTACAGATTACAGCTCCCCGTCAATTACCGTATCTCACCCTCATTTCATGTATATCACCTCAGGCCGATGCCAGCTGGTCCCTTGGCTAGTGCCGTCACACCAGCCTTCGCTTTGGCTCCCCCTCCTGTCCAGCTCAGGCGTTCGGCATCACCGGCCTTCTAGCTTCTGCCGAACCTACTGCTGGCAAACGCCCTTCACTCATCAACCCCGGACTTGTCTCGTCATCATTACACACACCTGGTTCCAATCCCTACTCTATCACTGTATATATACTCCCTCTGCCATTTGTCTTTGTAGGTTATTGTAAATGTTACTTTTTTTCCTGAGCGGAATCTCTCCTATTTCATGAGTACTTTATATTTTGCACTTTGGGTTCGCCCTGTGCCTTTCTGTTTATGAAGATATATTTTGAACAAACTAGCGTTTGGGTTTCGTCCTGCTTTGATCTAATGTGCTTAAATAAATTCAGTAGTTCTAAACCTGCGACTGTCTCCTGCCTACTCCTCTCTACACCAGTGACAGGCACTGTATATGTAATGAGCTCTTCTATGAACTCTATGTCTCTGTACTGGTAAAAAGCAGAGGAAGACCCTAGAGCCCTATATCTCCCTCTCTACCTCCTCTCTTTCAGCTGGGTCAATGTGATCACATCAGTCCCAGGGATAGAGGTCAGTGATTTCCCCTTCCTCTTTACCAGAGCACACATGACATCCAGCATGGGTCACCTACTTCATTCAGACATATCTCTCTCACACACAAACTCTCGCTCACACACACCCTCCACAGATTGTAACCCTTTCAGACCCTCTCTTCCATAATAGAAAAACCCTGTCTGTGCTTTTCAGAAGCCCATTCACCCTTCAAAGGAAAGGACTCACAAACACACACACACAAAACGCATGGGCTGTCTCATATGGTAATGGTGTGTTTCTCGACTAACCCCTTACCACACACGCATGCACACACACACACACACACACACACACACACACACACACACACTCAATCTGGAAGACAGTAAACCTTTCAGAGAGGATAGAGAGGACTGGAGGGAAAAGATAAAGGAGTCGAATGTTTGTGTGTGTTTGTGTGTGTGTTTGTGTGTGTGTGTGTTTGTTTGTGTGCGTGTGTGTTTACGTGTGTGTGTTTGTGTGTGTGTGTGTTTGTGTGTGTGTGTGTGTTTCTCTGTGTGTGTGTGTGTGTTTGTTTGTGTGTTTATGTGTGTGTGTGTGCTTGTTTGTGTGTGTGTGTGTTTGTGTGTGTGTTTGTGTATGTGTGTGTGTGTGTGTGTGTGTGTGTGTGTGTGTGTGTGTGTGTGTGTGTGTGTGTGTGTGTGTGTGTGTGTGTGTGTGTGCGTGCTTGTGTTAGGGTGGTTTTATGCGATCAAAAGGAATAGTAAAGTGACATTGTAATTCCCCAACCCTGCACCTCCCATCATGAGCCCGCCCCTGGTTAAATATGGATGGTTATGGTATAGTGAGTGGATTGGGAACATGCTTTACCATGCAGAAAAATATATGTAATAAAGGTGTTTGTGTGTGCGTGCGTGCGTGTGTGTTTAGAACAATGGTTCCCAACCATTTTCGGTAACTGCACCACCATCCAACCCTGCTAAAATCCCTCCACCACCTAGGTGAAATAGAATAGAGTCAGGACTACAGTAAGTCTGGACAATCATGGCTGGCTTGACCCGGGTGTTGATGTACACATTGGCTAGGAACCCCACAGCACTGTCCTGACTGTACACAGAGAGTGAGAATCCCTGCTTGGTTCTCAGTTTTCTGGGCTAAACTGAGAACAGCAAAATTATAATGTATGGATCGGATCCATGACAGACATAATGACAATTCAACAACCTACCTACGTGTTTCATGTGTCTTACAGGACTGAAGACTCCCTGGCTGTGTGATGCAGACCAAGGACAGGGGCTGAGCAAGCAGCAATATTGTAATATTGACATAAAGTGAGGAGGTCGATGAAATTGTAAAAAATAAATATCACAGAATGGCTCCATGTTTTGTTCTCTTTGTCATTCAAAGCCTGTTTTGATAACGCTTACATAACCAACTACAATTACAAGCTGACAAACAATGGAATGGACAATAAATGATTACAATGTACAGAAAGCCCACGTTCATTATAGTCTACTTATAGTAGCCAGCTAATGGGGATACTTGTAAACATTACAGCTAGGTTGTTCCAATTGTTGTTTAGTTAGCTAGCCAGGTAGCTATCAAGCGAGCTACTAACTACCCAACCTTTACTCTTCAGATAATGAGGCTATCAGAAACAGAGCTGAATGGTAGCTAGCTAGCTAGCACAGTTACAGGTACTCTAGTGCCGCTAAACTCCGTATTTATCCTTGATCATTCATTTCTGTTGTAGAAGAGGGAGGAAGAGAGTGGATGGACCTCTGCCTTGTCGTAGCTAGCTGTGCTGTGCTATGTAATGATTAGTAAAGCTACTCTGACCCTGGCTTTTTGGTGTGTTTACAATTTGCGGAGTGTGGGCTGTGCCAGAGACCATATGGGCTGTGCACATGGAGTAAGGTGAAGGTGTGCAGGCCCGATTAATCAATATTTTTAAGGAGCCATACGTCGGTGTGTGGATGGTGGAACTAGCATTTCCACACTAGGACAGGAATTAAGTCAAAATAGTGACATTAACTTCATCTGGAGGGATCCTTTAACACTGTAGGGTATAAAGCCTTATTTCCATATTTCCCAGGGTGCCTTTCAAGTGAATTATAGAGTTACCACTACCACCCATGACTGTGTTTGCTAGTGACAGAGACATTGTTGTTGCATTCATGGCTTTCAGTCCTGTAACATTCACCAAGTGCCTAAGTGAATATTTTATCATTGAAAATAAACTCTTTATGACATTATGTTACATACAGTGGGGGAAAAAAGTATTTAGTCAGCCACCAATTGTGCAAGTTCTCCCACTTAAAAAGATGAGAGAGGCCTGTAATTTTCATCATAGGTACATGTCAACTATGACAGACAAATTGAGAAAAAGAAATCCAGAAAATCACATTGTAGGATTTTTAATGAATTTATTTGCAAATTATGGTGGAAAATAAGTATTTGGTCACCTACAAACAAGCAAGATTTCTGGCTCTCACAGACCAGTAACTTCTTATTTAAGAGGCTCCTCTGTCCTCCACTCGTTACCTGTATTAATGGCACCTGTTTGAACTTGTTATCAGTATAAAAGACACCTGTCCACAACCTCAAACAGTCACACTCCAAACTCCACTATGGCCAAGACCAAAGAGCTGTCAAAGGACACCAGAAACAAAATTGTAGACCTGCACCAGGCTGGGAAGACTGAATCTGCAATAGGTAAGCAGCTTGGTTTGAAGAAATCAACTGTGGGAGCAATTATTAGGAAATGGAAGACATACAAGACCACTGATAATCTCCCTCGATCTGGGGCTCCACGCAAGATCTCACCCCGTGGGGTCAAAATGATCACAAGAACGGTGAGCAAAAATCCCAGAACCACACGGGGGACCTAGTGAATGACCTACAGAGAGCTGGGACCAAAGTAACTAAGCCTACCATCAGTAACACACTACGCCGCCAGGGACTCAAATCCTGCAGTGCCAGACGTGTCCCCCTGCTTAAGCCAGTACATGTCCAGGCCCGTCTGAAGTTAGCTAGAGTGCATTTGGATGATCCAGAAGAGGATTGGGAGAATGTCATATGGTCAGATGAAACCAAAATATAACTTTTTGGTAATACTCAACTCGTCGTGTTTGGAGGACAAAGAATGCTGAGTTGCATCCAAAGAACACCATACCTACTGTGAAGCATGGGGGTGGAAACATCATGCTTTGGAGCTGTTTTTCTGCAAAGGGACAAGGACGACTGATCCGTGTAAAGGAAAGAATGAATGGGGCCATGTATCATGAGATTTTGAGTGAAAACCTCCTTCCATCAGCAAGGGCATTGAAGATGAAACGTGGCTGGGTCTTTCAGCATGACAATGATCCCAAACACACCGCCCGGGCAACGAAGGAGTGGCTTCATAAGAAGCGTTTCAAGGTCCTGGAGTGGCCTAGCCAGTCTCCAGATCTCAACCCCATAGAAAATCTTTGGAGGGAGTTGAAAGTCCGTGTTGCCCAGTGACAGACCCAAAACATCACTGCTCTAGAGGAGATCTGCATGGAGGAATGGGCCAAAATACCAGCAACAGTGTGTGAAAACCTTGTGAAGACTTACAGAAAACGTTTGACCTGTGTCATTGCCAACAAAGGGTATATAACAAAGTATTGAGAAACTTTTGTTATTGACCAAATACTTTTTTTCCACCATAATTTGCAAATAAATTCATTAAAAATCCTACAATGTGATTTTCTGGATTTTTTTTTCTCATTTTGTCTGTCATAGTTGACGTGTACCTATGATGAGAATTACAGGCCTCTCTCATCTTTTTAAGTGGGAGAACTTGCACAATTGGTGGCTGACTAAATACTTTTTTTCCCCACTGTATACCATAAGGCCATACTATTTTTACCCCAACACAGTGGTCTGAAACTCCTGGTTTGCAGGCCACATCAGGGAAGTTACATGACTTGCAAAGTGATATGTAATTCCTATTGGAATCCAGCCAGACTTAGGATATCCAATAATGTTTACTTTCAATCACCCGCAACCTGTATTTAGAATGACTGTCAAGGTAGGGAACATGGATAAATAAGACTACCTAAACCATCTAAACGGGAACAACCATCTCAGTAACCCGTACAATAAGTCCAACTACTAGCAGATTGGATTAGTTAGATATTTTTGTTATTTATCTTTGTGTAGCCTAAGATCAATCAATCAATGTCCATGCAAAAAAACACATATTGACACACAAACAATTCAACCTGCAATAGAACATGCTGGGAAATATGATAATGATGGCCGTGGTTTTTTAGAGTTTGTGATGATTGTACCATTATTGTCACGCTCTGGCTCCGGGACTTTGTGTGTTGAGCCAGGGTGTGTTCGTTTCGTGGTGTTTTGTTTGGTTGGGTGGTTCTATGTGTTGTATTTCTTTGTTGGGTTCAATGACTCCCAATCGGAGGTAACGAGTGTCAGCTGTCGGCTCGTTATCTCTGATTGGGAGCCATATTTATCTGTATGTTTTCCTGTGGGTGTTGTGGGTTTTTGTTCCATGTTCTGTCAGTTTAGCAGAGGACTTCACGAATCGTTCTTGTTTTGTTGTTTTGTTCCAGACTTTGAGTTAATAAAGTCATGTTCACTCAACGCGCTGCGCTTTGGTCTGTTCATTCGTCAGACGATCGTGACAGAAAAACCCACCATAAAAGGACCAAGCAGCGTGTCCAGGAGCAAAGAGACTGGACATGGGAGGAGGCGCCTGGTAAGGAGATCGAGAGGCTGGCGATGGCCCAGGTGGGCAAATCGTGGTCCTGGGAGGACATGCTCGGGGGCAAGGGACCTTGGGGGGAAGATCAAGGCCCTGGCGAGAGAGGAGCAACGGCGTCAGCAGGGTCATCGTTGGAAGGACGAGAGGCAACCCAAAAAAAGTTTTTGGGGGGGCACATGGCTTGGGGGCTGGGCAGCAGGAGGCTGCCACAGGGAGACGTGGAGAGAAGGCTATCGGATTACGGGAGCCATTGGCGAGTAGAGGAAGGGAAGTTGTTGCGGCACGGCGTGAGAGACTGATGTGTGTTACCAGTCCGGTCCGGCCCGTTCCTGATCCCCAGTTAAAGCCAGTGGTGTGTGTTCCCAGTACGGACCGGCCTGTTCCTACTCCACGCATCAAGCCCACGGTGTGCGTCGCCAGTCCAGCCCGGCCTGTTCCTGCTCCACGCACAGAACCTACGGTGTGCGTCGCCAGCCCAGCCCGGCCTGTTCCTGCTCCACGCACAGAACCTACGGTGTGCGTCGCCAGCCCAGCCCGGCCTGTTCCTGCTCCACGCACAGAACCTACGGTGTGCGTCGCCAGCCCAGCCCGGCCTGTTCCTGCTCCACGCACAGAACCTACGGTGTGCGTCGCCAGCCCAGCCCGGCCTGTTCCTGCTCCACGCACAGAACCTAAGGTGTGCGTCGACAGCCCAGCCCGGCCTGTTCCTGCTCCACGCACAGAACCTACGGTGTGCGTCGCCAGCCCAGCCCGGCCTGTTCCTGCTCCACGCACAGAACCTAAGGTGTGCGTCGCCAGCCCAGCCCGGCCTGTTCCTGCTCCACGCACAGAACCTACGGTGTGCGTCGCCAGCCCAGCCCGGCCTGTTCCTGCTCCACGCACAGAACCTACGGTGTGCGTCGCCAGCCCAGCCCAGCCTGTTCCTGCCACTCGCATCAAACCTACGGTGCGCGTCGCCAGCCCGACCCGGCCTGTTCCTGCCACTCGCACCAAACCTACGGTGCGCGTCGCCAGCCCGGTCCGGCCTGTTCCTGCCACCCGCACCAAGTCAACGGTGCGCGTCGCCAGCCCGACCCGGCCTGTTCCTGCCACTCGCACCAAACCTACGGTGCGCGTCGCCAGCCCGGTCCGGCCTGTTCCTTCTCCCCGCACTAGCCCTGAGATGCGTGTCCTCAGCCCGGTACCTCCAGTTCCGGCACCACGCACCAGGCCTACTGAACTGCCCGTCTGCCCAACGGCGCTTAAACTGCCCGTCTGCCCAACGGCGCCTGAACTGCCTGTCTGCCCAACGCCGTCTGAACTGTCCGTCTGCCAAGCGCTGCATGAACTGCCCGTCTGTACGGAGCCTGCAAAGCCGCCCGTCTGCCATGAGCCTTCAGAGCCGTCCACCAGACCGGAGCCGCTAGAGCCTTCCGCCAGACAGGATCAGCCAGAGCCTTCCGCCAGACAGGATCAGCCAGAGCCTTCCGCCAGACAGGATCAGCCAGAGCCTTCCGCCAGCCATGAGCAGCCAGATCCGTCAGCCGGCCATGAGCAGCCAGATCCGTCAGCCAGCCATGAGCAGCCAGATCCGTCGGCCAGCCATGAGCAGCCAGATCCGTCGGCCAGCCATGAGCAGCCAGATCCGTCAGCCAGCCATGAGCAGCCAGATCCGTCAGCCAGCCATGAGCAGCCAGATCCTTCAGCCAGCCATGAGCCGTCCAGCCAGGATCCGCCAGAGCCAGCCAGCCAGGATCCGCCATTGAGTCCGGTGCTGCCCCTTAGTCCGGTGCTGCCCCTTAGTCCGGTGCTGCCCTTTAGTCCGGTGCCGCCCCTTAATCCAGTGGGGTTTAGTTGGGGGGTGGTCATGTGGAGGAGGCTACGTAAGCGGGTAGTGACTTTGGTGGGGTGGGGACCACGGCCAGAGCCAGAACCACCGCCGAAGAGGTATGCCCACCCAGCCCTCCCTTGTTTAGCCTTATTGAGGCGCGGTCGCAGTCCGCGCCTTTAGGGGGTACTGTCACGCTCTGGCTCCGGGACTTTGTGTGTTGAGCCAGGGTGTGTTCGTTTCGTGGTGTTTTGTTTGGTTGGGTGGTTCTATGTGTTGTATTTCTTTGTTGGGTTCAATGACTCCCAATCGGAGGTAACGAGTGTCAGCTGTCGGCTCGTTATCTCTGATTGGGAGCCATATTTATCTGTATGTTTTCCTGTGGGTGTTGTGGGTTTTTGTTCCATGTTCTGTCAGTTTAGCAGAGGACTTCACGAATCGTTCTTGTTTTGTTGTTTTGTTCCAGACTTTGAGTTAATAAAGTCATGTTCACTCAACGCGCTGCGCTTTGGTCTGTTCATTCGTCAGACGATCGTGACAATTATACTAGATTATCCACACATGTACCCAAAAAGGTACCAAATAGTACCATGTGAGATTATACAGTATGTGTACCTCTGAAGGTACATTACGTGTATTTTTATATTTTTGTACCCCAGGGAACAATACTGTATCCTCACCGTACACTTTTTTCTGGGAGTGTGCATGCACAAACACACGTACACATGCACAAATAAAAACATACACAACACATGCACGGACACACACATACATTCATGCTTCTACTACACACCGAGATACCAAATTTAGGGAATCCCGGGTTCATTGTTCTCTCTGCTGTCTTCCCTCTTGTCCATCGCTACAGCTGACCTCTCTCACACTTCTCTCTATCCCACCTATCCTAACACCTATTAGCACTATCATATCCCCTGCCTCACTTCTCTAACCCCCCAGCTTTCTAACCTCCCTTACCCCTCTAGACTTCCTCCTCCTCTATCCTCCTTTACCCCTCTAGACTTCCTCCTCCTCTATCCTCCTTTACCCCTCTAGACTTCCTCCTCCCTCTATCCTCCTTTACCCCTCTAGACTTCCTCCTCCCTCTATCCTCCTTTACCCCTCTCAGCTGACCCCTCCTCCCCCCTCCTCCCTATAACCTCTCTCACCCTTTTCCCTCTTGACAGAGGTAGCTCATCAAACACACAGTTCATGTGCCTCTTAGCCCCAGCAGCACCTGTCAATCACAGTCTGTGTTCTACAAGGTCAGAGATAATCAGATACACATTTTCTGTGTGTTTTTATAGAGGATTATGGAAATGTGTTGTGCTACGTGTGTTGTGTGTGTGTGTGTGTGTGTGCGTTTGTTTGTGTGTGCCTGTGCATTTGTGAGTGTGTGCATTTGAGTGTGTGTGTGTGAGTGTGTGTATGTGTGTGTGTGTGTGTGTGTGTGAGTGTGTGTGTGTGTGTGTGTGTGTGTATTTATGCTTGTGATATCAGCTCTATATCTAATAAAAAATGTATCACTTAGGTCTAGATAGTGAAAAACAAAGACAGAAATACGGAGACTGTTTACGATGATTCCACTCTGAGGTATTTTTAAAGACATGTTGACTATATAAAATCTATTTTCAAATCCCTTGTTGTTGTTTTTCAATAGCATATAGTCCCAAGGGATACGTCTTTACTGAGTAGCAACCTATAACCCACTACCATTTGTAGAACTACTAGGCTTAACTTAACTTGCCACCACATGATCACATTGGATAAGGGGTGTATGATAAACCAAACATGGCCCTTACAATAAATAAGTTACAATTATACAAGTCAATGTATGACAGGATATCAATCAACTTAACAGTCAGAGAACAATCATTTTGAGTAAGAGACAAGCTCATGTAATACCTGGACCATTGTTTTATCTAGAGGCAGCAAACGTCTGTGTCAGCATGGCTCATACCATATACCTGTCTGCCTGTGTGAGTGTGTCCTCTCTGATGCCTGCCAGGCAGTAACCTGCACATTACATCAGTGACAGGCAGTTTCCATACAGTCCTCTAGTCCCTGTCTCAAAGAGAGGCTGGGTGATAGAGTACCATAATGCCTGGGGGGCAGCCAAGGTCTGTGTTATCTCCATGGGGCTGATACCATTCTCCTGAGGGGGAGTAAGATCATTGACTTTAGTAATGAGTCAGGTCATAAGCATCTGCCTGGAGGTATCATGGAGGTCTGATAGTGGCAGACTCAATATGGGACCAGCTCCTGCTGCTCACTAGGCACCCTATTATCTACACTGTCAGAGAAAAAGGTGTTATCTACAACCTGAAAGGGTTCTTTGGCTGTCCTCATAGGAGAACCATTTTAATAAATTGTTTTGGTTCCAGGTAGAACCCCTTTGGTTCCAGGTAGAACCCTTCTGGGTTCCATGTAGAACCCTTTCTACAGAAGGTTCTACGTGGAAACCAAAAGGGTCATACCTGAAACCAAAAAGGGTTCTACCTGGAACCAAAAAGGGTCCTCCTATGGGGTTGCCAAAGAATCCTTTTGGAACCCTTTTTTCTAAGAGTGTATAGTGCAGTAATTTGACCGGGGTGAATAAGTAGGGCACTGTGTAGGGAATAGGGTGCCGTTTGGGATGCAGTTAAGCCACAGCTGATGCAATGGCTATCTTGGCAAGGGATCCATACTGTAGACCTGGGGGCGATGGGGGCAGAGGGGGTATTGACTGTCTTGGTAAAGGGTTTGGTCACTCCCTATGCCTTGGAGACGGAAGGAGAGAGGAGAGGCAAAGACAGAGAAAGAGAGATGAGTGCTGTCAGTGGTTGTATTTTTGTAATGGCAGGGCAGTGTGTGTGTGTGTGTTTGTGTGTGTTTGTGTGTGTGTGTGTGTGTGTGTGTTTGTGTGTGTGTGTGTGTGTGTGTGTGTGTGTGTGTGTGTGTGTGTGTGTGTGTGTGTGTGTGTGTGTGTGTGTGTGTGTGTGTGTGTGTGTGTGTGTGTGTGTGTGTGTGTGTGTGTGTGTGGTTTGGCCATTAGGGAGGGGAGGGAGATGGTGAGTCAGTGATAGAGGGATGACTGGGGTTAGTGGCTGTAATTGGTGTATTGGAGACAGACAGAGAGAGAGAGAGAGAGAGAGAGAGAGAGAGAGAGAGAGAGACAGAGGGAGAAAGAAATACCAACTAGCTCTCACAGTCTCATGTCAGAATTAGACGTTCCTCCATGTTTCTCAAATGTCAAATTTTGAAGTTGTTGCAAACGTCAAATTTCGAAATGTTTAAGTTTAGACATTAACTCCGAATGTGCTCAAACTTGCAGCCTTTGGAATCAGACGCAGATGCTTACACCCCATCCACCATCCCTGTCTACAATGCCCTAGCAAAACCTACTTGAAGGTAACAGTGCCCCTAGTGGCTGGTTTCGACGTCATCTCCCGACATCCTCAGACATGGATGGACATCGAATACTGACTTGTATCACGGGTGACCTGGCTGAGAAAGACAGTGGTTAGTAGCCGTGTATCCTTCTTTCAAAGGTCACAGGTAGAGAAGAGATCCATACATCTCCAGACAGCTCTCCATCCCTCCATCCTTCCATCACTCCATCCCATGGGTCAGACTGCCCCCCAACAACACTCCCGTTTGTTCTCCATCGCCCCCCTCTTTCCTCCACCCATCCCTCCTCCTCCTCTCCCCTTCTGTCCCCCCAGTCCGAGCACCCAAAGTGGGCTTTGAAAAAGAAAGGGCAATGCCTCACGTCCCTGGAAGCACCATACGACGTCCTCAGCACTTTGGCACTCACAACCGTCCTAATCTTCTCCCTCTATATGCCTACATCCTCTACCCCTCATCCCCCTTTCTTAATTTCTTCCACCTCCCTTCCTCCCCGAAGACAGGGTACCCCATTCGTCGTTGTCCTGACAAGGTGCTCCTCCTGGTTATAACAATCTCTAAAAAGACATCACCATCACAGGGATCAATACCTCTACACTACACATCATTGTTTCTCATCCCCCTCTCTTCCACTTCCACTCCACTCCAATCCCATCCACATCCCACTCTACATCGTTCACATCCTCATTATCCTCCTCCTCCTCTTATTATCATCCTCTTTCTACTCCTCTGTCTTCTTCTCATCACCCCTCTTCTACTCCTCTGTCTTCTTCTCATCACCCCTCTTCTACTCCTCTGTCTTCTTCTCATCACCCCTCTGCTACTCCTCTGTCTTCTTCTTATCACCCCTCTTCTACTCCCCTGTCTTCTTCTCATCACCCCTCTTCTACTCCTCTGTCTTCTTCTCATCACCCCTCTTCTACTCCTCTGTCTTCTTCTCATCACCCCTCTTCTACTCCTCTGTCTTCTTCTCATCACCCATCTTCTACTCCTCTGTCTTCTTTTCATCACCCCTCTTCTACTCCTCTGTCTTCTTCTTATCACCCCTCTTCTACTCCCCTGTCTTCTTCTCATCACCCCTCTTCTACTCCTCTGTCTTCTTCTCATCACCCCTCTTCTACTCCTCTGTTTTCTTCTCATCACCCCTCTTCTACTCCTCTGTCTTCTTCTCATCACCCCTCTTCTACTCCTCTGTTTTCTTCTCATCACCCCTCTTCTACTCCTCTGTCTTCTTCTCATCATCCCTCTTCTACTCCTCTGTCTTCTTCTCATCATCCCTCTTCTACTCCTCTGTCTTCTTCTCTTCACCCCTCTTCTACTCCTCTGTCTTCTTCTCATCATCCCTCTTCTACTCCTCTGTCTTCTTCTCATCATCCCTCTTCTACTCCTCTGTCTTCTTCTCATCACCCCTCTTCTACTCCTCTGTCTTCTTCTCATCATCCCTCTTCTACTCCTCTGTCTTCTTCTCATCACCCCTCTTCTACTCCTCTGTCTTCTTTTCATCACCCGTCTTCTACTCCCCTGTCTTCTTCTACTCTCCAAACTCCTCCTCTATTCTCTCTCTCCCCTCCTCCTCCTCCTCCTCTATGTCTGTTCTCCCTCATTCTCCCCTCCAGTCTTCTTTATACTGTTTGTGGCCCAGAGATAAAGGGACAGGATGAGCTGTAGATCATCATCATCATCATCATCATCATCATCATCTAAATACATAAAACAATGTCCTTGAGGAAGTAAACACACAGATTCCAGTCTAAAGATTCCATAGATTACAGGTCTGGAGGGAGACATTGATATTCCCTTGTTTATTAGTGTGCCCTTTCCCTTGGCATGCTAAGACAAAGGAAACTGTGTTTAGATTTAGGGGCTGTGGCATAAGCAAATAGAACACGTGCGATTGACCGATAAACAGATTGATTGATACCTCTGCATTGCAATGAATCAATGGGTTGCCTAATATTAATGTGATATCGAATGCATAGATCAACAACTGGGTGCTAAAGGTAACTGGTAATGAGGGCATCGTCATATTTTATTCAGAAACATCTCTAAAATAATGTCAGTTTACTTTTTACTTCCATGCCTTTTTACCTCAAAAGTGCATGCTGCCTGACTTCATTCAAACCCTTCCTGAGAGGAAGCAGTGAAGGAGAAGATGCGGTGAAGGAGAGGAAAGCATTGAAGGAGAGGAAATAGTGAAGGAGAGGAAGCAGTGAAGGAGAGGAAGCAGTGAAGGAGAAGAAGCAGTGAAGGAAAGGAAGTAGTGAAGGAGAGAAAATAGTGAAGGAGAGGATGCAGTGAAGGACAGGAAGCAGTGAAGGAGGGGAGAAGAAGATGAGAGGAACGTGCAAATAAATAAGAAACATCTTTATTTAGACTGAGTGAAGGAGATGGGAAGAGAAAGATATATAGAGCCTCAGATAGAAAGAGAGAGGGACAATGTACGCAAATACACACTTTAAAACGTACGGAGACACATGCACATACCACACACACACACCACACACTGTGTTACAGTAATCCCTGTCTCCACTCACTCGTGAACACACAGGCCACCTCAGCCATCTAGCTGTTTCATTTGTACTCTCTCTCTCTCCCTCTCTCTCTCTCTCTCTCTCTCTCTCTCTCTCTCTCTCTCTCTCTCTCTCTCTCTCTCTCTCTCTCTCTCTCTCTCTCTCCTTCTCTTCCCTTCCTCCTCCTCTCCTCCTCTTGCTCGTTTTTGTTTCCCATCTTCCATAGTTTATTCCTCTCTCTCACATCTCTCACTATTTGCTCTCTGTTGAGACTCTTTCCCAGTCTTCTCTCCAAGTGTGACATTCCATATTGTAAATCCCTGTCATTCACCTTGCTTCAGTGAGACAAAGGCACAGACTGGTGGTGTTTCTCTTTTGTCAGTGTCACAGCCAGCCAAAGCTTATGGGTGTGCTGCAAGGAAACCGCTACAACAGCTCCCCTGAGTAAGTGAGCATGTCTCAAGGTGCATAATTACCATACCTCACTGGCTTGACACGTCTGGCAATTGAAAGGGAGATAGAGAGAGGAAGAGAGAGGGAAAAATACAGAGGAGGCAGAGGGGAGAGGTTGATATGCTCGTTTGTTTCTTGTGTGCGTTTCAGGTGACAGGTGCTGGTGCGGAAAATGGCAGGTCCCACGGGGCTCCACCTAAGAGACTGCCATCACTTTGCGCAGATGTGTGTGTCTGTGTGTTTTATATCAGTGTGTTTGTGTGTGTTTGTGTGTGCGTGGTATGTGGGTATATTTTTCTCAGTGTGCAAATGAGTGTGTGTGTGAGTATGTGTGTGCGTGTCTGTGTGTGTTTGTGTGTGCATATGTGTGCATTTTAGGTGTG